>NC_054748.1:5657966-5957966 GCF_018143015.1 Lytechinus variegatus | reverse complement strand
TATATTCATGCACTCACATTGTATGTGGTTAACTTCTATTTCGACCACAAGTTACTGTTTAAAGTTAATATATGGTTCTCAATATTTCGCACTAAACCAGACAAGAAATGTTGGCTGCGGGTGACAATCACTGATCTCCTGCGACGTTACTGCTATATAATTTTAACTACTATTATCTCTATCATGGATAAATTCCACTTTTCACTGTACTTGTACATTGGTATCTTGTACATAGGTTTACTTGCTCTGGAGTGTGACAAATTATGATATATTTTGTATGGACAGCTAGATACAATAATCACTTATAAAACAAAATTTTGAATTGTGCTCATTACTTTTGTTTATATGGCAACACATTGGTTTGGTAAGCCTTGAACATAAATTTTGGCGTTAATAGACTTCACAACATTATTCTTTCCATCTTATAGGGTGAAAACAAGATATATGATTCTTTCCCCCTTTCACATAAAATTCAACTTATTTTTAGTAATAATTCATCGTTTCTATTTTTGATTATTTGGTGTAGCCTGATTCATTCATCTTCTGGGCTGTTTTATACTATATTGATCATTATAAAGTCTTGCTCACCAAAGTTAATTCAATTTCCATTGTTAATAATTTACTATCTCTTGGTGATTTTTGTCACCTATCTGCTTCATGCTTTGGTAGATAAATACAACAATTAAGGAAGTTCCAATGCTGTGAGTCCTGAATGGCCCATATTTTTCACTAAACCAGGCAAGAAATTTTGGCTGCGGATGGCAATTTCTGATCTTCTGCGAGGTTAATGCTGTATAATTATAACTACTATTATCTCTAACATGACTACACACTAATAATTCGAATGTTGGATCAACATTTGGAAGGTTGGGGGAGTAGCGGCCTCTTCCAGAAGTTACATCCAACCTTGTATAAATCTAAATCCAACATTTTAAATGTTGGGTAGAACCATCAAAAAGTGGTAAATGCAACATTTGGAAAATGTTGTCGCTCCTCCTGCCTTTCAGAGGTTGAGTTAGCATTTCTGTTTTTTAGAGTGTAAATTCCACCTTTCACTGTACTTGCACATTGATATCTTGTACGTATATAGGTGTACTTCTGAGTGCGACAAATTTTGATATATTTTTATGAACAGCTGGATACGTATAATCACTTGTAAAGCAAAATTTTAATTGTGCTCATGACTTTTGTCTTTATGGCAACACATTGGTCTGGTAAGCCTTGAACATAGATTTTGGCTTTAATAGACTTCACGGCATTATTCTTTACACTTTATATAATGGAAACATATGAACCTCGTCGTAAATCTTAAATGTACAAGATATATGATTTTTTTTCTTTTATCCCCTTTTTACATAAAATTGAACTCATGTTTAGTAATAATTGATCGTTTCTATATTGATTATTTGGTATAGCATGGTTCATTCATCTTCTGGGCTATTTTATCATATTTTGATCATTAAAAGTCTCGCTCACCAAAGATAATTGAATCTCTTTTTTAAAAAGTAATCTCTTGGTGATTTTGGTCACCTATCTGTTTCATGCATTGTTAGATAAATACAACAATGAAGGAAATTCCATTGCTGTAAGTCCTGAATGGCACAGATAGTTCAACGCTCCTAATTTTTTTTTTTTTTTTTTTTTTTTTACATTCAGTTTGACATTTCTTCTAGTTACCCAGGCCGAACAGGTGCGGGACTGGAGACTACGTCACACGTGATTATATTGTGTATTGCAGACGTCACTGCTGTCTCCGATATATGGGTATCAATGTCGGAGGATTTCCCGCGCTAATTTTCCAGCGCAAATTTCCCGCGCGAATTAGCCAAATTAATCTCCTTGCAGGCGTCAGTCTCCTGTCACGCTTGCACGGCCTGATTTAAAACAGTCACTGAGTAATTCAGTGTCAATAATGGTACCACCTTGCACCGATTAGTTACGATACAAATATTTTCTTGTGATTAACGTACAAATATTTTCTCGTGATTAACGTAAAATCTCGATCTTTTCCTTTCTGTTTATGCAAATACACTGTCCCGATATTCCTTTGAAGAATTTGCTTCGATTCACGCCTCAAACTGGCACCATTTGGTTAGATAAGGCATTTGTCTACATGATAAAGGAGGGACTCTCTCCCTCCCAAATATTTCAATTAACGCTAAATAGATCAGTGCGTGCACACCATGACCATTGTGAACCAGGGTCTTCAGGCAGTTAGTATCATTGCTGTATTCACATTATTTGTATTAACTCTTCTTTCCTTCCCACATATTTTGCCCTCAGGCTCATACCAATCTGGAATTCGTTCAGGATTATTTTTTACAATATATTAGGGACGGGTCCAAGAGATTAACACCATTTCACATTCACTGGTTATTTTATGATCCTTCCTTTTGAAACTATTCTTTCTAAACACTTCTATCATGAGGAATTGATTTCGAGCCCAATGCGCAGAAGACTTTAATCCTCCTTATAATAGAGGGTAGCCTCCATACGATCCCTCGCATCACTGCAACCTATTACGCACAGTACTTCATACATTCACTCTGGGTCATGACCCATCATGGTCGTTTGGTTCTCGCTTTCCAAATAATTGAGATATTGAGAACTAACCGACCCTGTTGGGTCGTGACCTATAGTTTATTGTTCTATCAAATCTGGTAATTCCTTCTCAATGAAGTCTTCAACGATTATTCAAAGCGCTCATCCAGTTGGAAGTATTACGACCTCCGCTTACACCCGATTATGTATACAGTACCCATCAAAACAGCATCTTATCAGTGTGGGTAAGCCTTTTCACACATGATTCCATACTCTGTTTTAGTAATGCTAGAACCAAAATATACACAAATGTTACTTTAATTTCAAGGAGATACATTTTGATTATTTCAATGCAAAACTTTTTCCCACTTTATCCATTTACATCTGACCTTAACTATTTGTTATCAATAGTCAGAGTTCTTATTTTTTCCATTTTCTTAAGATATGATTAAACACTTTGCTATTGAATGCGTATGATTTATATTAATTTCTGCTCCATACTTAGGGTGTAGGGTGAATAGGGTGTAATTTCAAAAAAGTATACATTTTCGTTTTTTGTGAAATCGGGTTCTCGCTTGAACCTCCCTTTATGATACGTCATTTTAATTTACCATTATTTTGCTCTCTACTGCCCTCTACAGGTGCCTTCGTGGGCTCAAGCAACGGACAATACACATGCTCAAAACTGCGGCTTGTTCACCCTTCAATACACAATAAGCGGCCTTCCTTTGCCTCTTCTCTCATCATGCTCACAGGTTCCCTGAACCGCCTTTCTGTATCGTGCTTTGTATGTTGTAAGTTCCCTTTCTTTTCGTTTCTGCTTCAGTACCTCTTCTCATTCATGCACGTGACTATTGTATATCTGTTCCTGACCGGGACTTGTATTTCAGATTTTACTCTTCCTGATATAGACATTTTAATGTCAACTAAAAAAATTGTGTTTTCTGATTTTTCTTTAATATGGCAAATTCGGTAGATACACCATTCAATTCAGTTAACGATGATGACTTTCTTGAATTGTTTAGGCCATCCTTAGTAGAAAGTGAATCAGACATAAGTCCTCATATTACTTCCTTTGAAAACCATGTTACAGACAAATTAAATTCTTCGTCACAAGAGTTGAATTATGATTTTGACACTGATAACCAATTTCAAAGTCCATATTCTGAATACATCACCCATAACCAATTGAATAATGTTGTTAAGGATTATGATAACTCATCTTTTTCTCTTATACACCTTAATATTAGGAGCATTAACAAACACTTTGATGAATTACGGTTACTTTTAAATAATCCCACCATGCAAACATTCTCAGTAGTAGGTTTAACCGAAACATGGCTTTCTCATGATACAAGCCTTTCATTAGCTCTCGATGGATATGATCTTTTAGTTAACAACAGACAAAATAGGGTGAGTGGGGGCGTTGCGTCATATGTTTCACAATCATATGATTATGTAGTTCGAGACAAGCTTAACAGCATGACTGATACAATTGAATCTCTTTTTATTGAAATTACTATCCCCAACAGCAAAAACATTATCATAGGTGTTATATACAGGAATCCGAGTTCGAACATCAAATCATTTCTAGATCATCTCTCTGGCTTGGTTAAAAATCCAATTTTTGATGGGCGATTTTAATATTGATTTATTAAAACAAAATAATGTTACACAAGATTTTTTGGAAATATTTCTATCCGCTTCTTACTTACCTTTAATATCTAAACCAACACGCATAGTCAATGAATCCGCTTCTCTTATTGATAATATTTTCTGTAATGTTCTTCCCCCACCCGATTCCTTCATATTACTCTCTGATATCACAGATCACTTCCCTGTTTCGACTAATTTCTCTTTAAAAGACAGATTCAATAACAATAGCCGTCCACCAAAAACGAAGAATAACACACGAAAATATAGCTCGTCTGGGTGCTAGTTTTGACGATGCTGGTTGGACCTGTGTTTTTGATAGTAATGACGTCAACTTGTCCTTTGAAAATTTTATGAATATTTTTAATCTACACTTTGACACTTATATTCCGAAACTTAGAGATAAGCCATCTAACTACAAAAAATCACCAAAGCTTCCATGGATTTCTAAATCGCTCTTGCGTTCGATAAATAGAAAAAATAACTTATATTATAAATACAAAATGAAACGGTCTGAGCAATCCAAACTTAAATATACTTGTTATAAAAATACACTGACAAAGATTATACGTTTAGAAAAGAAAAGATATTTTACTAATCAGTTACAACTTTACAAGCGTGATATGCAAAATACATGGAAAATTTTAAAACAAACAATGAATATATCAAATAATATATCCAATATTACAAAGATTAGATCTGGCGATGTCATTTTTGAAGATTCTCGCCAAATTTGTAATATCCTGAATAATCACTTTTCTTTAATTGGGGAAAATCTTGCAAGTAATATTCCTCCCGCAGCAAAACACTTTTCTGAATTTTTAGGACCACCAAATTCTAGTTCAATGTTTCTCGCTCCAACTTATAATCAGGAGATAATTAATATTGTTTCTGATTTCAGTTCTAAAAAAAGTACAGGACATGATGACATCAATAATTTTTTTCTTAAGGGGGTAATATCGTCAATGGCGGATCCCCTAACTCATATATTCAATCTGTCACTTCTTAACGGCATTGTTCCCGAGAGCATGAAAATAGCAAAAGTCATTCCTTTGTTTAAAAAGGGTGACAAATTAGATGTTAATAATTACCGCCCAATTTCTTTGTTATCTACATTATCGAAAATACTAGAAAAGATTATTTATAAAAGAACTATTAATTTTCTCAAATCAAATAATATACTTTCAAATTCCCAATTTGGATTTAGGGAAAAGCATAGCACTACACATGCATTATTGAGTTTCATTGAAAAAGCGGCACATTCAATCGATAAATCTTCTCATTTAATTGGTTTGTTCCTGGACTTCTCCAAGGCCTTCGACACCATTAATCATGATATTTTACTAAACAAATTACATCATTATGGAGTGCGTGGGAAGGCCTTGGAGTGGTTCAGGAGCTACCTCTTGAATAGGAAGCAATATGTCTTTTTAAACGGATGCAATTCTCAAATGAAAAAAAATAATTGTGGAGTTCCACAGGGTAGTCTTTTAGGCCCGATTTTGTTTATAGTTTATATTAATGATTTTTGTAGATCATCAGATGTTCTTTCTTTCATTCTCTTTGCGGACGACTCTAACTTATTTTTTTCACATAAAAATCCTCTTCACCTTGCTAATACAATCAACTCTGAACTAAAAAAAAGTCACCCAATGGATAAGAGCAAATAAATTGTCAATAAATTTACAAAAAATATATGTTGTTTAGCAACTCTATTAATACACTTCCTGTTGATATTATTTTGGAGGGAACTCCCTTGGAAAATGTATCCCATATTAAGTTTCTTGGAATAACAGTCGATAATAAGCTCTCATGGAAATTCCACATAGATAACATATGTAAAATTATTTCTTGCAACATTGGTATAATTAACAAGCTTAAATTTTGTTTGCCATTTGTCAGAAGCTCATTTAACTCCCCTTTATTAGCCAGTGGAAGAGCCTATTTGGTTGAGTAAAAAAAATAATTTGTTTATGAATAGACCAAACCTAACTGCTAGAGTAGGCAACCCCTCACTGTGTTTGATAGCTACTGTGTGTGTGCACTGCATAGGGCTAGGCAAGCAAATGTTGAGCAGACTGCAGATAAGCAAGCATAGGGTGCAGCACCTTTCAGCAGCTCCTTGGCTGGGAAAGCCAGCACTTTGGTGCCACGCCTTTGTTGTTTGGAGTGGCATGTAAGCCAGCAGTGGTTGGTACACTGGTTGGAATTCAAGGTCCAGACTGTAAGTTAATGTTTTATTTTACCATATCATTATGTAAAGCTTTGATGATTATAGTTAAAAACTGATGTTAATTGGTATCACAATTGAACATGTAGAAGGATAATTATGCTATTCGAAGACAAGATATAAGACATACATGTACAGATATTGGATATTTTATATAAATATATACCTTTGTCATACACTTTATTAGGAAATTCATGATATATTTATATGTCTTACACATGTCATGAAAGGATTGTTTTAGGAAGTGGCTTAACTATCCAATACTTAAAACTTAAAACTATTTTGTCATTTATCAAGACAATTGGTGTAGTTATTACAATGTTGAAGGTTTTGTTTAAACACTGATTAACTAAGGAGTGTGGAGATTTTTATATGACACTTTATTAGAATAAACATTTCACTTGTTCGAAGTTAGGACTCTGCTATTAGGTACTCAAAAGCAAGTATAGAAGTTTAATGACCTGCCTGAATGTACTCAGCATTTACTTTATTTTTAAACTATTTGAACAACAGAAATGATATGAACTGTAGGCTGTTAATCCTTGCGTGTTCTCTTCCAGACGGCCGTTTTTATCGATGATTTATCCACGTCTTATGACGTTCTACGATTGCTACGTTATTCACGGGAAAGTCCCGAGATCTAGGTTATCCGGTTTCTTCTATTTTGACAAGTTCATCACATTCGCAAGTTCATCCCATATCGTCTTCCGTTCGCACAGCTCATCCATTTCTTCAGCATCGTATGATCAACTTGGACATTGAAGCATTCGACGTCTGACGTGATGAGTGAAGACTTGAGAAACTGAACTTTCTCCATATTATGAAGTCGGTATACTAGATGATTGTTTTCATAAACAGAGTTTATGCTCTTTGAATAGGAATAGCAGGTCACAATACTTTATTTAGATTATATTAATTTAAGACAGATTATTCCAAAAACTGGTTGATACAGGTTTATTGATTTTTATGTTTTGTCAGCATGTGAGCCTGGATAATGGCAGTATGGATATATATAATAAATTCATTTTGATTGAAATGTACAATCCTATCTTATAGTTTAATTCTTGGGTGGTCAAACAGCCTGAGTAGATTAATAAGTCAAGTTCACATAAAACACAATGTGACACCATTATCGTCCCTGCTTACATTATATTCATCCCTTATATTACCTTATTTAAATTATGGAATTTTAGCGTGGGGCAACACACATCAAACACTCTTAGACAAATTACTCCTATTACAAAAGAAGTCTCTTCGTGTCATATGTCACAAAGCATATTTGTCTCATACTGACCCATTATTTTTGGAACATAAAATATTGAAAATTAAAGACTTGTATTTGTTCAATCTCGGTCAGTTTATGTACAATTATAACAATAACAACCTCCCAAATGTATTTCATTCAATGTTTACAAAAAATCAATCCATTCATAACTATCCAACAAGGCGATTGGGTGAATTCCATTTACCACTTCTAAGAACTTTGCTGGCTCAGAACACATTTATATATGAGGGACCGAAGTTATGGAACTCACTTCATAATGATATAAGAACTGCAAAATCTTTGAACTCTTTTAAGACTAAATTCAAATTATCTCTATTAAAATCTTATAATGTATCCTCAAATTAAATCTTATTCATCATCTCTGTCAAGAGGTTAGTCATCATTTTTACTATAAAGACTATAATTAAAACATACATCATCCCTTTTTTTTAATTGAAAAAAAAAATCTGGCACAAGTCCTTCCCAATTGTGCTCAGTTTTTAACCTCATATATTATTTGTGTCTATCCTCTCATCTTTTTTCTCTTTCCTGCCCGCTTATCCGCCTTCCTACCGCTTATTTATTTACGGCATCAATCACATTTTTCGCGCATTTTATTCTTTCCAGGTCATTTTATATATTTTTTTCTCCTTTTATACACATTGAATCCAGTTTGCTTGAGTCCAGATGGCATGTGTTCTACCTACGTTTAGCAGCACCCATCCATCTTCTCAGGGCATTCTCCCCTTTCTCTCTTTTTTTTTGGGGGGGGGTGGGAAGGGTGGATATATTTTTGGATATATTTTAGGACGGTTTGTTTTGTCCTATACAAACTATATTTTTTGATATCTTCGTATTTTATATTTTGTAAGTATTATTTCTCTCTCATTTATTTTTTTCTCTCATTTGATTACATATGTCTGCATTTGTACTCTGTTAATGGTTTTGTTATCTATTTTTGAGGGGCCCACATTGTACAAGCATTGCTTTTTAATGGGTCCCTCCATTTCCATCTTAATTTAATTTCTATTGAAAAATAGTATACTTATTTAAAACCTCCAATGTGTTGCCCAAATCGTGTAAGTTTTTTTTTCACAACATATGTATTATTATTTTTGTTACTTTGCAATGGATACAAATACTTATTTTTATATATATGGTATACAATTTGTTTTTGTTTGATGGAAGTGAAATAAATAATAAATAAAAAATAATGAATAAAAATAAGCAAAAATTTCAAATGTCATAACTTTGTTATTTTACATCCGATTTTGATGAAATTTTCAGCATTATGCTTGTTTGATTTTTCTCTATTCCTATCTTTTTTCTAGGGTGGACTTGACCATTAAAAATCCCCATATTCTCAAAATTTAAGGAAGGAAATATACGTCACTCTTTACTATACAAAATATCGAAGGGCACACGGTGTTAAAATTCGGTTACACTTCGTAATTCCAAAGGTTCGTAATTCCGAAACACGTGAATTGCCTATACCTCGATGTTTGTTAATCCGAAAACGAAAAACGGTTCCTAAATTCGAACCTTTGTTGCGCTGTTACGAAGGTTCGATAATCCGAAACGAAATAAGGTTCGTTGTTCCGAAGGTTTGTTAATCTGAAAACGAAATAAGGTTGGATGTTCCAAAGGTTCGTTAGTCTGAATACGAAATGAGGTTCGTATAATTCCGAAGGTTCGGTTGTCCAAAAACGAAATGAACAACGAACCTCATTTCGTTTCGAATAAACGAACCTTCAGAATAACGAACCTTATTTCGTTTTCGGATTAACGAACTTTCGGAATATCCAAACCTTCGGAATTACGAATGTAGACGCCTTTGGCAAGGTGTCAATCCACACTTTCAGTCACCCTCTACCAAGGTGTTAAATGGGTAGGCCTACCAGTAGGATGCGAAAGCCTATATGCCTAGCAATTGAGTCTTGAAAATCTTGCTGGAATGCTCCCCAGGTAGTGGAAAAGGTGCAAACGTTTTAGGGATGAGAGCAAAAATATCACAGCATTCCCCCTGCAGGCTATCCCTAAAGCACGCCCCAATTAAGAACCCCATGCCCCCTGCAGGCGGTCATCACTTGCTCTTAAACATAATCCGCCATGCCCACTGCGTGCTGCCGCTATTAATCTCTATAAATTAATCCACCATTCCCCCTGCAGCCTACCACCGGTCGTTCCAAAAAATAATCCGCCATGCCCCCTGCGTGCTGCCGCGCAAAATTTTTCCAAATTAATCCACCATTCCGCCTGCAGCTTGTCACCTATTGCTCTAATCCGTCATGCCTCCCGCGTCCTGCCGTATAGATATGCCATTCCACCTGCATGCTAGAAATATATCCTTGGGCCCGTTTCTCAACTAAATCGGAGATAGTGACGTAATAAATTATCATCTTGAGCGTCCACATGCGATTTTTTGTAATTAAATTAATTATTCATAACTTCCTTTTCTCGGGAATTGAATGCTTCATGTTATAAGTATATAAGATGCATATTTTACCTCTATTAGTTTTCTTAGATGTGTTTTTCAATTCATAATCAGAATAATTACAGTCTTATCTTAATTTAAGATTTGAAAATTATACTATTTTGTGACTAAGGCTACGTCTGAGCTGCTCTTTCTATCGATAGTATCGTTATTAATGGATTCAAGTTTGGGATTCTTTTAATGCTCTCCACGGAGTGGAGAAGGTGCATACATCGTATGCGAGCATGGCAGGATCCGATGACCGGGGTAATGACATCATTATGTTTAAAGCGCTAAGAGACGTCGCACAGTGCACCGGGGCGCGCGTTTCCGTTTTACACCCTGGCGAAGGCATTTTCCGGAAAAGTAGCCAAAAAGCGACTAATGAAGAGTCTACACACGTCGCTGGTTGCATGCAGCGTGCGACACAGGCGAGTCCACCACCGCATGCAATTTGCACAGTTACTGATCAGAGCAGAGTTCCTCGGCACTTCATGTACAAAGAGAGCGGCAGTCAGGGGTGAAATCCGAACATGCTTTTGCAGTCGCGTTGTTTATGATTATTTTGTTGTTTATGATAAATTATTAACTAAATGAATAGAATAACAGACAAAATCAAAATAAACAGATACTTATAATGGAAAGACAAATTGAAGTTTGATGGACTGATACACTTAGAAGCTGCCGAAAGATAGATATAGAAGACTGATAAATAGAGACAAGATAGACAGATAGAAATAGAGAGGGAGAGAGGTGGATAGATAGAAAGAGAGAGAAAGAGGGAGAGATGGATGGATAGAGGGAGAGAGGGGAGAGACAGAGAGGTCAATATATAGAGGGAGAGAGAGAAAGAGAGAGAGAGGATAGATAGAGAGAGAGAAAAAAAAGACAGACAGATGCTAGAGAAGGAGAGAGATAGAGAATTTGAGAGACAGATAGATAGATGTGAGAGAGACAGAGAAGATAGACAAATTAACAGATAGATAGATACATAGATAGATAGATATATAGAAAGAGAGAAATAGAGAGACAGACAGATGGATAGATAGAGATAGATAGATGAGAGATAGATAGATGTTAGATAGATAAAGAGGGAGAGAGACAAAGAATATTAACAAATTAACAGATAGATAAGTTAAAAAAAATAGATAGATAAATAGAGAGAATAAGAGAAAGACAGACAGATGGATAGATAGATGAGAGATATTAAATAGATAATTAAAGAATGAGAGAGACAGAGAAGATTATTAAAAAATTAACAGATAGATATATACTCTAGTTAAAAAAATAGATAGATAGAGAGAAATAGAGAAAGACAGACAGATGGATAGATAGAGAATTTGAGAGATAGATAGATGTCAGATAAAGAATGAGAGAGTAGAGCGACAAATTAACAGGTAGATACTGTAGTTACATAGGTAGGTAGAGAGAGAGAAATAGAGAAAGACAGATGGATGGATAGATAGAGAGAGATAGAGAATTTGAGATAGATAGATGTTAGGTAAAGAATGAGAGAGACAGAGAAGATTATTAGATAGATAGATAGATAGATAGATACTGCAGTTACATAGATAGATAGAGATAGAATTTGAGAGATAGATATATAGACAGATAGAGAGAAAGACAGACATCAGCAAATCGGCAAGGCAAATGATCAAGGCAAGCATTCGTATTGAACCTGGAAAGTATAAGCTCAGCTGCATGCAAGTACGGTATGTTCTGCGGATAACTTCGGTGCGGACTTTGGATCGCGCACCCAGCTGATAATGTAAACAAACGTAGACGTAGACTCTTCACTAGTCGCTTTTTGGCTACTTTTCCGGAAAATGCCTTCGCCAGGGTGTAAAACGGAAACGCGCCACCGGCGCGAGACAAAACTGCGCCAAAAGTCATTTGGGCGATTTCAGATTTTTTAATTTTTGTCATGCCCAGCTGAAAGACAATACTTTGAAGAATATTTCAGCAAAATATTTCATTCCGGAATTGGCATAAAGGTTGTTAATTTCCTCCCTCAAATCGTAAAATGTGAAATTTTGCGAAATGCCGCGTATATGACATCCTAGTTGAAAAACAGGCCATTTCACAGGAGGTTTTTCATGGAGGAATCTGAAATGGCTCCCACATAATCCTGATATATTCTTTTTTTCGTGTGAAAGGGTTCAAAGATAAAAGACACATTTTAAGAGGTTTATAGGATGATTTTTCCTCGAAATAGGCTGAAAAATCCATGTTTTTTGCATTTACAATAGAATAGTTTAGATTTCCGTGGATTTCCGTCTAAATTCTATAAACATCATTTTTTCCGATGTCTAAGCTTTAAGACGATACCAAATTTAACTGCCCGTATTTGCCCGTTCTTATATTAGAGCCGATTTAACTTGACACAACACACCAAAAACCTGTTCAAAACCGGTCATTTTTATACCGCGCAGTCATCTTTAGCGCACCGCATGGGGGTACATTGCCGTTCGCTTTTGCGCGGCGAGGACGATTCCCCTTCCATTCCATGAAAGTGACATGAATTCCGGGCTTAATTTAAACAAAATAAATGTTGCTAAAGCAAATAAGGACTATACCCACAACTCTTCCATGGAAAAAACTTACTTGTAGAATAATTTCATCCCAAAACCTTCGTAATAGTGATACATTCGTGGTGTTATATACTCTGCGTTTTACACAAGTCAACACAGCTTGATAAAGCACGGTTAATATTTTTCAGATTTTAAAGTTTTTTTGTTAATAAATGTAATTAAAAATCATTTTGATGCAATAAAAATTATTTTCGGCATCTCTTAAAACACTTTTTAGGCATAAACTAACATTCACTCTGGCCAACTTTAAAGTCGCACATATCATAAAGTTTATATACTACACTATGTAATTTGTGTTTTCACAGATACTTCAAGTAGCCAATCAAAATTTGGTATCAAGGTGACGTCATATCGGCTTTAAATTATGTTCAGTCGATTCTACGCCCAAAATTACCCATAATCAACATGTTAAAGTAAAAATCTAACACGGAATATAATTTTGGCGCACTTTCAACCCATTCTGGCCCACTGTGCGTCGTTACAACGTGATAAGTTCCAGATAAATGCGGATTATCATTATTATTGGTTCATTTCTTTCTGCATAGATTCGATTTCCGTTCATTTATTTCCGACATTGATTTTTTATGTAAAAAATGATATCATGTCCATCTCACAATTTTCCTACAAAGTGCTTGAAATATAGGGCTTAAATTCACCATTTTTTCAGGTCGGAATATCCAATATCTTAAGATTATGGTTCTCGTTCGCCTCATCGATGTCATGATAAAAATGTATAAAGAATGCCCAGATTGTAGGTGTAATCTGAAACACGCGCCCTCATGTCTATTGAGATACGCAGCATGTTCTGTTTTAAAAATATTGTCAAGTTTTAGATCCGAACACCAAAGATTTCGTACTTCGTTTTGGACACGCATTATTACTGTAGGAAGGCTACCTAGCACTCATCCTCTTCATGATTTGCAAAACATAATAGATTATCATCCAGTTTTGTTTTACCCGCTTGCTTTGCGCTCGCATCAATTACCTATCCTGTTTACGATTACAATAAGTGCTTAGAATTTCCATTCTTCAGGTAGAAACAAGTAAAGAAAATCAGCTCGCGCTTTGCGCACACATTATTTGATTGTTGAAATATGTAACGCTCTGATCTGAAAATTTTGTTCAGGATCACAAACAAATTTTTGGACAAAATAGATACAATTTGAAAAATGGCTCGCGCTCGCAATATTTGAAATATAAGATTATATACTTATGTTGATTTATATTATAAAGCTAAGAAGTGATTAACAGGACTAACTCTTCAAATAAACAAAAAAAAGTCAGTTTAGATCGGCCAATCCGATATGGCTAGAACCCCTCCCCCCCTAATTGAGAAGGCTGGATCCGCTGCTGGTATTGGCATGACAATTTCTTTTATCATTTTCTTTTTTCTCTCCAATATTGTAAGATTTCTTGACTTATTCATTCGTCGGATTTACGGCTTAATGTTTTATGTTAACTGTCGCAAAAAACAAACATATGTAGACAATTAATACATCGCAATATCGACAATTTCGATTGCAAAAACTGATTTTTTATGCAAATTCAAAAACATAAAATACTATAGGGCATTACATCCTCAAAGCACCATATCGGTGCAATAATTATTTTTTTTTCATAAAGGATTCATAATTTGAATACAACGGTGTAATGCTGGTTCTTGAAAGGCCTTCGCTCACGTTGCGATCGACTGGTATACGAACTGATGGAAAAATTGTATTTTGCTCATTTCCTGAAAGTTTGCTAATTGAGGTTCAACATTATTGTTCAATTACTCATAATGAAAATTTAAATAATTGCACGGAATTATTTCGGATTAAAGGTAAAATCGTCATCGATTGTACGAATGCTACGACGTTATAACGATTATATTCTGGATTTCATTTCATTTTGAGGGTTGCATATCAATGGATTTAAACAACTGTATGGTTTAGATAGTGTCTTACTACGTTTTACTTGAAAAATCTGGTCACATAAAACAGCCGTTAAGTGCACGGGCTGTGGCCTTTGCAAACATTTGATCATCCTTGTTCTCCGTTCAGTTTGTTCCTTCTTTACTGCCCATCGCCCCTCCCCCCTCCCCACTTCAGTTCTTCGATCAACTCCGTTCTCCGTTCAGTTTTGTTTCTTCCTATCTTCCTACTTCCCATCGCCCCTCCCCCTCTTGCCTTCAGTGTCTCTTTCTTATAATAGAAAATAATCTGAAGCAATTAGGCCTGACAAACAAAAGTGCTGCCATCAAGGTTGAAGAGTTGAAATAAAGTTAACCTTTGATTGACCGGAGTGAAACGTGCATGTATTAACAGTGAAAAGACAGTGTTTTCGAGATTAACGCGCCCAGGGTCAGAAGTCTCTCTCGTTCTATTCAACAGAGACCTAAGTAATCATTCTTTTGAATACACGGTGCTCATTGATGCCAGCAATGTATTCAAACGTTAAACGGCGTGTTGAGATAATAATCAAAGCATTATCGATTTTTTTTGGGCTTTCTCACAAATAACTCTGTGTTATGTGAACTTCGACGCACTCAGGGTTCATTCACGCGTGCACATTCTCCTCCTTATATATACACCCCCTTAACCCCCTCCCCTCTCTCTACCAACATTTTATTTAAGTGATTTCGTAGAGGTTTTAAAAATGCAAACCAACTACATGTAAAAGAAAATGGACGGTCTTAAACACGTTGAAGCTAGGAAATGATATCACCCGATGTCGTATTAAAGAGATCGAATGCTATATCATTGGTACATTACAAAATGCCTTGGTATTTACTGAATTGATTTATGTTATAACGACTTCCTTAATTTTCTCAAGTATTCAGTTTGTAACTTTTTTCAGTTTTAAATAAAATCACTTATTTTCTTTGCAGCCATTTTCTTTAAGTAAATTTACGCAAAACAATCACAGCAATCGATATGATCTTTGTAGGTACGCCATCGGTTTATATTCCTACAAATAAAACAATAAGAGGTTCCCAGAACCTAAACAACATTTGAATTAAGATATGAATGACTACTTAATATTTCTCTTTCAACAAAATATTTAATTATTTTGCAAGCTTTAATCCAAAGAAAAATAGATTTGGTGACTGTACATGCCACTCCCGTCCTCTTCGTGAGGACTATCCCAGGGATCTACCCCCTTGTGCATATCAAGAAACACCACCCCAATATATACGGCATTTCATCGGGGGTGTGCTTTAAGAAGGCATTTAGGCAAATATATATTTTAATTATTTTGTTCCCGTGTTGGTAATTTTAGTTGAGAAAATTTTTTTTAAAGAGGATTTCTAAAATCATATAGGCTATAATAAGCTAGCAGGAAGAAAATATTGTAAAACTGGTCTATTCAAATAATATTATATTTTAAGAGGGTATACTTGGCCCAATAAGACAAACATATTTTATGTATATTTATACATCAATTCAAAATGCCTAAATAAATAATGCAATTGTCTTCGTCCAACCCCCTCCCCTCGATGTTAATATTTCCTACAGGAAACTCCGAGAGCAATAATATAGACCTATCTATTGACAGGAGGTGGGGCTGTGAATAACCGAAACAAAAGTGATAACCCTTGCTTAAACGACGCGGAGCGGGATTTATTCAACAGTGAAAAGACAGTCTATTGTGTTAGAGATAAACCAGTGGTCAATTAAGGATAAGAAGTCGCTCGCATTCTATTCAATAAAAGCGGCAACATGGAGACACGACGAACCCAACAAAACGTTGATTTGAATAAAAAAGATTAAAATCCAACAAGCCTAACGCTGAAATGTTCATCGAAATCGGATGCGAAATAAGAAATTTTGACAAATTCACTTAATTTCTCAAAACAGTGATATGCACATCTTGGTTGGTGTATTAATGCAGAGACTGATGACATAATACACTCACTATTTCTTGTTTGTACATGTAGGCCTATATATGAAATTAAAAAAAATATTCTATTTTCTATTCTATATTCTATTCATTTTTTTCATTAAAAATATTTTGTTTCTCAAAGTGGGAAGGGGGGGGGTGGGCACGGGCCGGCCGGATTATGAAAGTGAAATGAATATAATCGAAATTATCTGTAACATCTATTTAATACTGGAGAGAGAAATTTGTGATTTCCACTTTCAATACATACTTCATTCGTTTAGCATGTTTGGGTCTACTCACCGATCCATGAGTAGTTAAGAACAATTTGTTCAGAAGTAAAAAAAAATGAATGGAAGTGTATTAAGAGCGTTGCTTTCTTTTTGTTTGCGAGTGAAAGGGGTCGTAAGACATGCAAAGTATCGGAAATTAAGTTCAAATTGGAAGCCATTTGTTTCTTATTTGCAACCCTCAAGAAAAAGCTGAAATTTAGTTTGTTTAGGACTCGAGAACCTTTTATTAAGAAACTTAAAGGGTTTTTAGAACCCCTATAGGGATCGTTTAAACATTTCAAATACTGACAGGCATACCCCCCCCTCCTTAAGAGAGTTAATCTACGACTTCCCTCCATAAAAAAGAGCAATAAAACATCATAAGATTTAAAGTCTGATTCAAGCCTCAAAATAGCTATGTCCACTAGTATAGACGGAGATAATTGCTTGGCAACTGCTGGCGAAGTGTGAGGGGGAGGGGGACTCAAGGGTAATTGCATAGACTGCAATGTACTTTACCCCCCCCCCCCCCCCGACATCGTTCATTTGACCCACTGAAACTTTTGGAACATGTTGCTTGTATTAAAATGTGATGAGGTCATAATCACAGTATCTAACTCCTCTCAAAAACGAGCATTGGTGTTTTGCGTTTTTAAGGTTTTGTAAAGGACTTGGAGTGCCCATTATTGGCAGTACTGCCGCTTTGATGTATTGATTTTTTTAGGAGTTCCAGGATTTTCGACAGGACACAACCATAATAACAGCGTCTCAAACAACCCCCAAAACAATGAAAATGTTTACTAAAGTCTTACGAATTGCATAAGAGGGTGCCGTGAGCTGTACTAAAGACCATCTTTCGACTACAAAAAGTATTGTTACATGATAACGTTGGCCGAAAAAAAAATCAGGGCAAAAATCCCGAGAAGTCTTCGGCCTTTTCATAACTAAAAATCATTTTGTTTCTCTCAAACGTCTTTAGTTTTTATGAACTTTTGTGACCATGACATTTAATCAGTGGTTACTTTTGCACCATCTGATTTCAAATCGGAAGTAATTGAGTACTAAACGTACGCCATTATGAGAAAAATGGGGAAAAACGGAGTCACTTCAACTTTCTCTCTTTCTACTTAAAGAAGACCCGAATTATCATGCGTCTGTTTGTGGAAGTAACCGGGGAAGAAATGTCCTCTAGAGCGACATATTTACTGAAGGTTGCATTCATTCATTTTCATTAGGTTAAGAATGTATTTTGATATGCGTTTCGACATGTCTGAATGTATTCATTCCATCCATGATTTATTTAGTTTATAGAGTAAACAAGAACCCCCAGACCTATCCACTTTTCGATTTAGGCTTATGAAGGCGACATAACATTATTTATTCATTTTTAGTTATTTCGAAGCATGCGGCGCAAGCCGTGGTCAGCTGGCAGCGCAGTGGCCAGGGAACGGGCGTGCATGGAGCTGAAGGGCGTGTCACGGGCGTGAAATGAACCTGCACTTCTATTACTGTTCATATGGCGGAGAGCTGCCTCCGGCATGAACTAGCATTAAATGTATTATTACTTTGACAGCATGCCGACTGCGTGCTGAACGGGTAATTACCTAGTAGTTAGCGTCCATGCTGGCTGCGTCCGGCATGGGGGATTAATATGAAAATGCACCGCGATCTTACCCCATGCCGCCTGCGTGCTGAATGAGGTTGTCCTAAGGCCCATGCAGGCTGCATCCGGCATGGGGGATTAAACTGAATCTCGCCTTGCTTTGACCCCATGCCGCCTGCGCGCTGAATGGGGCAATTACTTGGTAACGACCAATCATGCTGGCTGCATCCGGCATGGGGGATTAATTTGGATTACCCCATGCCTCTAGCGTTCCCCCCATGCCCCCTGCAGGCTTCACGCTATAATATTTTTGCTCTCTTCCCTTATGCGGGAATGCAAGCATCCGATGACGGGGGTAACAATACATCTGTAAAGCGCTTAGAGACGTCGTCCTGATGTGTTAAATAAATGCAGATTATTATTAGTATTATCAATATTATTTTGTTCCAAAAATAACACATCATCACCAGAAACAAGCCTACGGATAAATCCTGATATTCATTTATTTCATTGTATCATCACTTTTGACTCATATTCCTTTCTTATCACAACCCAAATACATCTTTGTATATCTAACCTGAGATGACGAAGCACCTTCAGCGATCTCTCTATAGAAATCATCATGAAAGGAACAGGAGGAGATTGTCAGGTCTGTAAGACGAGGGAGTAGAGAGAGAAACCTCCCAAGATAACATGATCCTGATTGCTGATTCACAAGGACCAAACCGTCGAAGCGTACAGTGTGAATCTATGGAAATGAGAATGTATAATAGGCTTGATGAATCATTGGTCAATGGTCTAGATCCCATTTATATTAGTAGCAGGTTTCCCACTGCTAGACAATCAAATTGATATAAAAGATCAAATTCACAGAGGATGTAATACCCATTTAATTCCCCCTTGAGTGCTCATGGCATGAATCTGAGCAATTATCATTTGCATCCATATACTCTAATTTGAAAATAATATTTTTCTTTTTTTTTCAATGGTTAAGTGATCAATGCCCCTCTCATATGTTTCATTATCAAAATTACACAATTGTAAGATTTCCTTTGCTATTCAAGTATATTGATACCGTAATTATGAAAAAACACAATACTATCAACCGATTAATCTTGGTTAGCCAACCAACATTTATCAGCTTGAATATATGCATGTGTATTCCTATTGGTCTGAATAAATCATTTTTTTGGTTCGTACATTGCTATATTCATTGCAATATGTTTTTAATCCGACGAGGGACTACAAAATTGGCTTCTTCTTATTTTTTTTTTATCTTCATGCACTTGTTAGGGGGTTTTCTCCACAATGCCCTTAAAAAGAAATTAAGATTTTAATTTGAAGTAATTCAAGTTCCCAATAATTCACGCCTCATAAAAGAAAGAGATTAAATATATTCTTCATAATATTTTTCATTAAAGCTGACATTTTATTTTCAGCAAATAATTTTGGGTTACATTTTAGCTTATATTCATTCCTGATTGAAACCCAAATTTATCTGTGTATATCTAACCTGAGATGACGAAGCACGTTCAGCAATCTCTCTGTAGAAATCATCATGAAAGGAACAGCAGTTGATCGTCAGGTCTGTAAGACGAGGGAGTAGACAGAGAAACCTCCCCAGATAACATGATCCTGATTGCTGCTTCAAAACGTGAAAACTGCGGAACTCTACAATGTGTATCTATGGAAATAAGAATGTATAATAGGCTTGTTGAATTATTGGTCAATGGTCTAGATCCCATTTACATTAGTAGCAGGTTACCCACTGCTAGACCATCAAATTGATATAAAAGATCGAATTCACACAGGATGTAATCCCCTCTTAATTTCCCCCTTTGAGTGCTTATGGCATAAATCTGAGCAATTATCAATTGCATCCCTATATTCTAATTTAAAAATAGTATACTTCCTTGTTTTCCAAATTGTTAGTGATCTATGTCCCTCTAATATGTTTCATTATCACAATTACACAATCGTGATATTTCATTTTTTAATTCAAATATAGCGATATCGTTATTAGAAAAAATCATAATACCATCAACCGATTAATCTTGGTTAGCCAACGAACATTTATGATCTTGAATATATGCATGTGTAGTGCATGTTTATTCCCATCCATCTGAATAAAAATGTTTTTTTTTTGGGGGGGGGTATCCACTATTGCTACTTTTTTATTGCAATATGTTTCATTATATTCGTCATTAAAAGCTGATTTTTTTCTAGAAAATCGTTTTAGGTTACATTTTTACTTATATTCCTTTCTGATTGAAACCAAAATATATCTTTGAATATCTTACCTGAGATGACGAAGCACGTTCAGCGATCTCTCTGTAGAAATCATCATGAAAGTTACATTGGAAGATCTTCAGGTCTGTAAGACGAGGGAGTAGAGAGAGAAACCTCCCAAGACAACGTGTTCCTGATTGCTGATTCACAACGAACAAATCGTCGAACTTTACAGTATGAATCTATGGAAATAAGAATGTATAATAGGTTTGTTAATTATTGGTCAATGGTCTAGATCCCATTTACATTAGTAGCAGGTTTTCCACTGCTAGACCAACAAATTGATATAAAAGATCAAATTCACACAGGATGTAATACCCGCTGAATTTCCCCCTTTGATTGTTTATTGCATAAATCTGAGCAATTATCAATTGCATCCCTATACTCTAATTTGAAAATAGTACTCTTCCTTGTTTAGTGATCAATGTCCCTCTTATATGTTTCATTATCAAAATTACACAATTGTGATATTTCATTTTTTAATTCAAATATATTGATACCGTTGTTATAAAAAACACAATACCATCAACCGATTGATCTTGGTTAGCCAACCAACATTTATGATCTTGAATATATGCATGTGAAGTGCATGTGTATTCCTCTTTATCTGAATAAAACATTTATAACATTTAATAACATTTAAATATGTTTTTAATCCGACGAGGGACTACAAACCTGGCTTCTTATTAGTTCTTTTTAATCTTCATGCTCTTGTTTTGGGATTTTCTCCACAATGCCCTTAAAAAGATATTAAGCTTATTTAAGATTTTAATTTGAAGTAATTAAAGTTCCCAATAATTCACGCCTCATAAAAGAAAGAGAGAGTGAATATATTCTTCATAATATTTTTCATTAAAGCTGACATTTCAATTTCAGAATATCATTTTGGGTTACATTTTTACTTATATTCATTCCTGATTGAAACCCAAATTTATCTGTGTATATCTAACCTGAGATAACGAAGCATGTTCAGCGATCTCTCTGTAGAAATCATCATGAAAGGAAGAGGAAGAGATCTTCAGGTGTGTAAGACGAGGGAGTAGAGAGAGAAACCTCCCAAGATAACATGATCCTGATTGCTGATACACAACGTCAAAACAGTCGAACTTTACAGTGTGAATCTATGACAATAAGAATGTATAATATTCTTGATGAATCATTGGTCAATGGTCTAGATCCAATTAACATTAGTAGCAGGTTTCCCACTGCTAGACCATCAAATTGATATAAAAGATCAAATTCACAGCCGATGTTAACACCCCCCCCCCCCCCCTTGAGTGTTTATGGCATAAATCTGAGCAATAATCACTTACATCCATTTATTCTAATTTGAAAATACTATTCTTCCTTGTTTTCCAAATTGTTAGTGATCAATGACCCTCTAATGTGTGTCATTATCAAAATTACACAATCGTGATATTTCATTTGTTATTCAAGTATATAGATACCATTATCATAAAAAAACACAATACCGTCAACCGAATAATCTTGGTCAGCCAACCATCATTTATTATCTTGAATATATGCATGTGAAGTGCATGTCTATTCCTCTTCATCTGAATAAAACATTTATAACATTTAAAAACATTTAAATATGTTTTTAATCCGACGAGGGACTACAAACCTGGCTTCTTATTAGTTTTTAATCTTCATGCTCTTGTTTTGGGGTTTTCTCCACAATGCCCTTAAAAAGATATTTAGCTTATTTAAGATTTTAATTTGAAGTAATTCCAGTTCCCAATAATTCACGCCTCATAACAGAAAGAGAGAGTGAATATATTCTTTTTATATTTTTCATTAAAGCTGACATTCTAATTTCAGAAAATCATTTTGGGTTACATTTTGACTTATGTTCATTCCTGATTGAAACCCAAATTTATCTGTGTATATCTAACCTGAGATGAAGAAGCACGTTCAGCAGTCTCTCTATAGAAATCATCATGAAAGAAACAGTGGACGACAGTCAGGTCTGTAAGACGAGGGAGTAGAGAGAGAAACCTCCCAAGACAACATGATCCTGATTGCTGACTCACAAGGTTCAAATCGTATAAGCTTACAATGTGGATCTATGGAAATAAAAATGAATAATAGGTTTGTTGAATCATTGGTCAATGTTCTAGATCCCATTTACATTAGTCGCAGGTTTCCCTCTGCTAGACCATCAAATTGATATAAAAGACCAAATTCACAGAGGATGAAATACCCCTCAATTTCCCCCTTTGAGTGCTTATGGCATAAATCTGAGCAATAATCACTTACATCCATATACTCTAATTTGAAAATAGTATTCTTCTTCTATAAATGAACAGAAATATATAATATCATTATCTTTATTCAATAATGCGAGCGCGAAGCGCGAGCAAGTATTTTTGGGGAAAATGTATGTATTTTTCCTGAAATTTGAACATTCTAAAAAAAGGATGTGCCTGCAATAATTACGACGAACGCGAAGCGCGAGCAGATATTTTGATACACGGGTTGAACTGATCGGAAATGTAGGCCTACGTGTTAAAGAATTCTTGCAGTTATCCATGAAGACGTTGCATATTTCAACAATCAAATAATGCGACCGCGAAGCACGAACTGAAAATTAAGTTTTAGACCTAGAATGGAACACTCTATTCAAGTTTTGTAAATCATGAAAAGTATGAGTACATGGAGTAAGAGGGGACCTTCCTACATAAGTAGTGCGAGCGCAAAGCGCGAGCAGAAAATGTTTGTATGCGCTTTGAACAGATCGAAAAGTGCCTTATAAGGACTGCTTGCATTTAGCCATGAAGACGTTACATATTTCAACAATCAAATAATGCGAGGGCGAAGCGAGAGCGGAAATTTTGAGATTTAGACCTAGAACGGGATACTCTATTCATGTTTTTCAAATCATAAAAGTGATGAGAAAGGGGGATCTCATAATTTTAGCGCAAAGGGCGAGCAGAAAATATTTGATAATGTGATTTGGAACTGGATAACTGAATCAACATGCACGCGCGTGTTTCAGATTTTGACCTAAAATCTAGGCATTCTCTCATATCATGAAAACAAAAACACCTTCCGTTAAGATTTGGTGTTGACGCCGCCGTCGCCGCGTATAGGGTCACTCTGCTATGCAGGTGAAACAAAACAAGTGAAGCACCTCTGGCAGTCTAACCTGCATTACGCGATTCAGTATAGCAGCAGTGCTGACTTTGAAAACTACTATAAACTAATCACAAAACATTCATATAATGATACAACAGGGCATTTATTGACCTTGAATTGCATTTGACCTAAGACATGTCAGGGATAATTGATTACCCATTTGTCCACAATTCATAAACTATATCCATAAACTTTGAAAGTTATGACAGCAATTTAATGATTACCTCCAACATGGCCAAAGTTCATTGACCTTAATGACCTTTGTCATGTGATCTAAAATTCGCACAGTATGCTCAAGCATGCTTGATTACTGGATGTCCAAGTTTTATGAAAAAGGCAAATACAATTTCAGAGTTATGACGGTAATTGAATAAGCACTAAAAAAATCCTAGTTTATCAGTCTTAAAAGACATTTTAACCTTGGTCATGTAACCTAAATGTTGCAGTAATATTTGATTACACTTATGGCTCAGCTTCATGAACTGGGAGATCCATATTTTTTTTTTAAGTTATGATGACGATTCCACAAACTTAACCCTAGGGTAAGATTTCGATATTGAATCGCCCAAAATGGTCTAAGTTCATTGACCCTAAATGACCGTTGACCTTGCCATGTGACCTGAATGTTGGGGAGGATGTTAAGTAATACTTGATTAACTTTATGTCTACATTTCATGAAATAGGTTCATAAACTTCCTAAGTTATGCTGCCATTTAAAAAACTTAATCTTCGGTCAACATTTGATGTTGCCGCCGCCGCCTGAAAAGCTGTGCCTATTGACTCACTCTGTTATCAAACGAAGCCGCAATTCAATGCAACTGCAAGTGCTCTAATGGTATTACTAGGCTTCAGCAGGATGAACATAATAGAATACAAGGATATTCATCTTTTTCTTTATTTTGGGCCGGTTTTAAGGTTGATACTGGCGCAAGGCTGAGTTAGAAAAAAATGATTTTGTGCTACTAAATTTTAATTTCCACGAGCAAGTTAAAATTATGAGTGTTTTTTTTTTCTCTTTCTTTTACTGCTATTTATTCGAAAAACACAGTTCAAAACAGATGTCAATTGTTTTTCTATTTTATATGAGACCTTATGGATGAAATATTAATGGGGCTAGGGCGGTGAAAATATTTAATGTGAAAACATGCTCATTTCTTTCTAATCTACGGATCGTTGAATAAAAAGCAAGATGGCGTGACCGAGTTGTCTAAGGCACCCGACTTATACCATGAAAGACGGTGGTTCTACTCCCCCCGGTCTTTGAGCAAGGCATTGCTATTTCATATTGCATAAAATAAAGGAAATTCATCGTTTTCGCAAAAAAGCAGGAGGCATTTTATTAACGATGAAAAGTTTTAGTTCATTCACATGAAAGAAGACGACCGAATCTTTCTGTTCATGTACAAAAAAAAATACTCAGAAGTACTGTTATTGTTTTTTTTTCTCTGGGACGTACAGTACATTATTGATTAGACGTATGAGGGGCAGACCAAGAAATTTACAAAAACAAGAGCGATTACGTTGAAAAAAAAAGAACATGAACAAGCCCCCCCCCCCTCCCCTCCAAAAAAAGCGATGGTCCTTATTCCGGATTAATCATGTTAATGATGATTAATGTCACTCCCCCCCCAAAAAAAAAAAGAAAGAAAATTGCAAGCAAGCACTCTTTCTCATAGCTGTCTCCTCCAATGGAATATACGTTAAAAGATTTGACATAAACAAAAATTGAAACGACAGGACGGGAGGTAAATTTTTGTGAAGAGAAAATTGGAATAGTAGGGGTATTGTAAACTTCAGATGGCAGGCAAGGATGGTAGGATAATAAGGAGGCAAAAGTAATTTGGTACCCTCGTTGTAAAAGATGAGACAATAAGTAAGGTCTGCTCCTTTACTGTAAGTAAACAAAAAATAATTAAAAAAAAGGAAGAAAAATATTCGGTTTGCAACTGTCATGACCACACCTTCTGTTTTCTGTATTCAGCTGGTGGTTGTGGGGTACATTTTAGCTTAGAGTCATATCCACTTTTTTGTATAACACCACCTGGTACGGAGATGCTGTTTGTTTGAATGTTCCTTTGTTGAAGAAATGCAGGGTATTCGCTTCTTGGTACTTCGAGTATTGATGGGAGGATGGTTGCTATTGTTTTGGATGCACAATGGAGATATGTTAAGTTTGTCGAGGCTTAAAGGGGAAGTTCACCCTGACAAAAAGTTTATTGTAAAAATAGCAGAAAAAATAATAAAAAATATTGCCGAAGGTTTAAGAAAAATTCATCAAATAATTAAAAAGTTATTAGAATATCAATTATTTGATTTGTGACGTCATATGCGAGCAGCATTCCTACATAGCGAATGGTAACAAATCAATGAAATTTCATTTTCTCAGAAAATTGAAAATGGTTTTCACTGTACCTTTTTTATATCAATAGACCAATCATTTCACACCCGATCATGAATAGAAAACAAAATTAAGTCATCAGGAACCATACAAAATTTGATATTCATGCATTTTATATTACATAACACATGGGGCAGTTATTTTTTTTTCTGCTATTTTTACAACAAAGTTTTCTTCAGGGTGAACTTCCCCTTTAAAGGGATGTTCAACCTGAAGAAAACTTTGTTGAAAAATAGCACAAAAAATAGTTTTGAAAATGTTGGTGAAGGGTTTGAGGAAAATCCGTTAAAGAGTAAGAAAGTTATTAGAGTTCAAAGTTTTGGATTTGTGACGTCATAAACGAGCAGCTGCCCCATGTGTTATGTAATATAAAAAGCATGAATTTTAAGTTTTGTATGGTTCCATATTTTTTTTCTGAGAAAATGACATTTCATTGAATTTTTACCATTTGGTATGTAGGAATACTGCTCGCAAATGACGTCACAAATCAAATAATTGAAATTCTAATAACTTTTTGATTATTTGATAATTTTTTCTCAAACTTTCGGCAATATTTTTTTCGGCTATTTTTACAAAAAATAATTCGTCAGGGTGAACTTCCCCTTTAAGGATATATCCTCTAATTTTATCTCTTTTTTGTTGGCTTCAGTCTGACTCTCGGTCCAAACATGCCAAAATTTTCAAACGTTTGGCAGATTCTCTGTTAGAAACCCTTTCAGCTCAATATAATTATGTGTATCATCCCCCGCTGCTCGGGCCGTATTTACCCAACTGATAGGAAATATATGGTGTCATTAATAATATTTGCATAGTTATAAGGGTTAGCAAATCATTGAGGAAAAAAAGATGATTGAAAGTTTGGAAATGGATTGCATGTATCTTGTTCGGGACGTGCATACATATAATAAGTCTTTATGAGAACCTCGTCCTCGGCCCCTTCCCCCTTGAAACGTCATTGTAATGTAAAATTCATTCAATTACGTACGCGTAGGCTACGGTTAATGAGTCAACCCCTGTAAATCACTAACCCCACCGGAGAATTGCAACTTCATCAAACTTGAAAGGGGGGGGGGTCCAAGACTTTTGAAACCCGCCTCTGCACATTCTCAAAAAAGAGAGAAAAAACAACCACAAAATTTTAGTTTTGGTTACAAGGAGAAATAATTGTAAAATGATACAAAAAGATACGTTGGATGAAACGCAGAGCTAGGCCCTATATGCAAATTAAAAGCAAAAGAATAAAGATATATATACATATCGGAGTTCTCTGTAGGCACTGTAATCATGGTAATCATAACCTAGTAGTCATGGTCGAGATTTTCTGATAAGCCCCCCCCCCAAAAAAAACAAAAAACAAGGAAATCATCCTCAGGGTAGGGCAGGCGCGGATCCATGGGGGCCGAGGGGGCCTTGCCCCCCCCCCCTTCTGCTAAAAAAAGAAAGAGAAAAGGAGGGGAAGAGGGGAAAGAAAAGAAGAAAAAGAATAAAGGAAGAAGGGAAGAAAAAAGAGAGGAAAAGGGGGAAAGAAAAGAGGAAAGGAGAGAGAGGAGAGGGGGAAAAGAAGAGGGGAAAGAGAGAGGAAGAGGGGAAGGAGGAAGAAGGAAAAACGAGAGAGGAAAGGGGGAAGAAAAAGGGAAGAGGGGGAAGGAAGGGAAGGTAAAGAGAGAGGAAAAGGGGGAAAGAAAGAGAATGAAAAAGAGAGGGAAAGGAAAAGGAGAAAAAAAGAGAGAGAGAGGGGAAAGGAAGAGAAGAAAAAGAGAGGGAGGAAAAAGAGGAAAGAAAAGGAGGAAAAGAAGAAAAGAAAGGGGAAGGGGGAGGGAGGAAAGAAGAGAAGAAAAAAGAGAGGGGAAAGAAAAGAAGAAGAATAAAGAAAAAAAAGAGAAGAAGAGGGGAAAGAAAGAGAAAACAGAGGAAGAGGGGGAAGGAAGAGAAGAAAAAGGGAGGGGAGGGACAAAAAAAAGAGAGGAAGAGGGGGAAAGGGAGAGGAAGAGGGGAAAAGAAAAAGGAGAAAAAAAGAAAGAGGAAGAGGGAAGAAAGAAGAGGAAAAAAGAAAGAGAAGGGGGAAGAAAAGGGGAAAGGAAGGGAAGAAAAGGGGAAAGGAAGAGAAGAAAAGGGAGGGGGAGAGGGGGAAGAAAAAGAGGAAGAGGGGAAAGAAAAGGAGAGAGAGGAAGAGAGAGGAAATAAAAAAAGAGAGGGGAAAGAAAAGAAGAAAAAAGAAGAGGGGAAAGAAAAGAAGAACAAAGGGGAAAAGAAGAGGGGAAAGAAAGAGAAAAAAGAGGAAGAGGGGAAGGAAGAGAAGAAAAGGGGATAAAAAAGGAGGAAGAGGGGGAAAGAGAGAGGAAGAGGAGAAAGAGGAAGAGGGAAGAAAGGAGAGAAAGAAAGAAAGAGAGAAAGGGGGAAAGAAGAGAAGAAAAGGAGAGAGGAAGAGGGATAGGATGAGAAGAACAAAAAGAGGAAGAGTAGGAAAGAAAATGATGTTCGAACCGAAAGGGCGCTGAAATGATGTTCGGAGGAATGTCAAAATGCTGTTCGAACTGGGGGCATAATTGATGTTTGAACGGGGGGGGGGGACGAATTGATGTTCGACGTAGGGGCGCCAAATTGATACTCGAGCTAGGGGGGATGCGAAATGGTATTCGAACTAGGGGCGCCAAATTGATGTTGGACCTACATGTAGGGGCGCCGAATCGATATTCGAACTAGAAGGGCGCCGAAATGATGTTCGAAGGGATGCCAAAATGATGTTCGAACTGGGGACGCCAAATTAATACTCGAATTGGGGAGGGGGGGGGGGGGGCTGAATCGATGTTCGAGCTAGGGGGCGCTAATTGATACTCAAACTAGGGGGGGGGGGGCGCCGTATTGATGTTCGAACTAGGGGGGCGCAAAACTGATACTCGAGCTAGGGGGAATGATATTCGAACTAGGGAAGGCAAATTGAGTTCGAAGGGATGCCAAAATGATTTTCGAACTGGGGGCCGAATTTATGTTCGAATGGGGGGGGGGGGGGGCGGGGCCGAATTGATGATCGAGCTACATTTAGGGGCGCCAAATTAATGTTCAACTAGGGGTGCCAAATTGATGTTGGACCTACATGTAGGCGGCGCCGAATTGATATTCGAACTAGGAGGGCGCCGAAATGATGTTCGAAGTGGGGGCGCCAAATTGATACTCGAACTAGGGAGGGGGCCGAATTGATGTTCGACGTAGGGGCGCCAAATTGATACTCGAGCTAGGAGGGACGAAATGGTATTTGAACTAGGGGCGCCAAATTGATGTTGGACTTACATGTAGAGGCGCTTACTTGATATTCGAACTAGGAGGGCGCCGAAATAATGTTCGAAGGGACGTTAAAATGATGTTCGAACTGAGGGCGCCAAATTAATACTCGAACTGGGGAGGGTGCCGAATCAATGTTCGAGCTAGGGGGGCGCCAATTGATACTCATACTAGGGGGGCGCCGAATTGATGTTCGAACTAGGAGGGCGCCGAAATTATGTTCGAAGTGGGGGCGCCAAATTGATACTCGAACTAGGGAGGGGCCGAATCGATGTTCGAGGTGGGGGGGGGGCGCAAAATTTATACTCAATCTTGGGGGGGGGGGGCGAAACGATATTCGAACTAGGGAAGGCAAATTGAGTTCGAAGGGATGCCAAAATAATGTTCGAACTGGGGGCCGAATTGATGTTCGAACGGGGGGGGGGCGCAAATTGATGATCGACCTACATGTAGGGGCGCCGAACTGATATTCGAACTAGGAGGGCGCCGAAATGATGTTCGAAGTGGGGGCGCCAAATTGATACTCTAACTAGGGAGGGGGCCGAATCGATGTTCGAGGTGGGGGGGGCGCAAAATTTATACTCGATCTTGGGGGGGGGGACGAAATGATATTCGAACTAGGGAAGGCAAATTGAGTTCGAAGGGATGCCAAAATGATGTTCGAACTGGGCGCCGAATTGATGTTCGAACGGGGGGGGGGGGGGGGGCAAATTGATGATCGACCTACATGTAGGGGCACCGTATTGAAATTCGAACTGCCGCCTTGTTGTTGGCTCATTGTTCCATATATTGAAAGTTTGAAATGCCTTGGCCTTGAGGTTTTTAGGCCTTGGGGTTCCATGCTTTGGCCTTGGGGATTGAAGCCTTGGTCTTGGGTATTAAAGCCTTGGCCTTGGAGGTTTGAGCCTTGACTACAACACTGATGGATATATTGATATATATTATTTACAGAAATTTTGTTTACTTGCACACACTAATAAATAAAGGTTCAGAATTGAACCACAAAAGGTTGATGCAAAATCAGCACCCTATGGGTTCAAAAATTGAACCCTGCGGTTGGGATTCATTTTTGCACCCTGCGGGTTCAAAAATGCACCCCCTGGGTTTCAATTTGAAATTTCAGGGGTTTAATTTTTTGAACCCATAGGGTGCTGATTTTGCATCAACCTTTCGGTATTCAATTTTGAACCTTTATTTCTTAGTGTGCAATATGTAAAAGAATAAATGAAACTTTCATTGTAATGGTGAAAGTTTCGGATGCGTGTTTTATTTTTTGATGAATCGTCAAATACTCAAATAACTGAAATAACTCTGGTTTATATCGTTCCTATATTTTTGTTTCATGTAGTAATGCCCAAAAGACAGCTATATACAATTGATGATACGACACCTTTTCGTTTCCAACCTACAGTGGGAAATCACGTTTTATTTTTTTTAACGAATTCCACTGAAACTATACATTACGTGGATTTACTCAGGCCTAAACTGCATTGCTATCATTTACATTTATTGTTACATCTTGATATAGATGATGTATACAAGATACATGGGTCCTTGGAATTCATGTTTCACTAGTATTGTATGAAAGAGAGAGATAAGAACTTATCGTCCAAAATGATGCGAACTTAAGAGCATTGTTTTCATATTTATAAAGACACTGACAATAAAGAATATTTTTACAGTATATTTATCTTTAGTATTTTATATTCAGTGGCGTACCGTGGGTCATGGCATTGGGGGGCACCGGCAAAAAAAATTAGTCATTGAGAGAGCGCGCGAAGCGCGCTCAGTTGCTGGGTATACTGCCCTAATAGAGACATTTTAAAGACAGTGCCACTAAACGGAAATGTCTCTCACTGGTCAAATAATGCGAGCGCGGAACGCGAGCTTAAAGTTTTTGATATTCAGACCTAAAAAGGGACATTGTAATGAATCATTTGCAATCATGATACGTCCCTGTCACGCTAAATAATGCGAGCGCAAAGCGCGAGCTGAAAGTATTGATCCCCAAATAGGAAGATTTTAAGGACTTTATTTTAGGAATCTATTAAGATTATACACATCTCACCGTAGTAATGCGAGTGCCAATAAGCGCTTGCTGATTTTGTTAGAATTACATCTAAACATGCACATAAAGCACTTGTAATCATGATTAACATACCCATCTCACTAATCAAGTCTTCCGAGCGCGAAGCGCGAGCTAAAAATTTAGGAAATTTAGACCTGAAGAGGGGGATTTTAAGGCTTGTTTGTAGGAATTTACGAAGACCATACAAAGTTCACAGACCAAATGATGCGAGCGCGAAGCGCGAGCTGAAAATTTTCGATATTCAGATTAGAAAAGGGACATTTAACCCTATCTAGGCCTCCGAGGCCCCCCCCTCAACGAATCGAGCAATATTTTCGCCGCGCAAAATTTTCTGACCGCGCCGCTGGCTGACTTTTTACTTTTAAGTCTTGCGCAACTTTTGAGACCAACATTGCGTCACCTGGGTATGTGGTTCGGAAATTACACAACATTATGGAAGTGCATGTCAGACCGAAAATTGCTCAAAAACGTGATATTGTGTACAAAGTCAATGCAAATTGTGTTTTCAACCAAAATTCATAAATGTATGATTTTTTTTAGTTTTGCTGGTCTAAATGTATTTATTTTATGCTTTTTATGATCACAGAAGAGTCCCCAACGAATTTCATTGAAAAAACAATGAAAAACAAAAGGTCAAAAAACAAAGAAATACATAAGAAATTGCAAAAAACAATAAAATACATAAGAAAATGATTTGATATCGCAATTTTTTTCATGTATACTTGCTAAGAACACCACAAAGACTTTCTATACCAAAAATTAGTACATTAGGAGCTTTACTTAGGGAGTTAAAGGAAAAAGTATGATTTCGCATACTCATTACGCTTAAATTTGCATAATCACTTAATAGCGATTCGCATGAAATAAATTACTATACAATCTTGTAGATTATGTCCCAGGCAACCTGCGTGCCAATTTTCGGCGCGATTGCGCGGTCGACGGCCGAGATCTTAGGGGGGGGGGCTGTTACACCCACAAATGTAATAATCGCCCACAAATGTAATAACGCCCACAAATGTAATAACACTTTACCCACAAATGTAATAACGCCCACAAATGTAATAACACTTTACCCACAAATGTAATAATTTCACCCACAAATGTAATAATGCACTTTACCCACAAATGTAATAATTTTTGATCGCCCACAAATGTAATAATGACTTTACCCACAAATGTAATAAATTTGAAGGGATTTTTGACAACTTTCTAAGCTAAAATCGTATAGTAATGCGTTCATTTAGCACAAACGTGCAAAGTCTCATTTCCTGACCCGGTTAATTAACAAATTATATTATAATATAAGTAGAAAGTCTTTATTCCAAACCCGTTTTTTAAAAAAGTTATGATATAAATCCAAAGTCTTTATTCCAGACCCGGTTGTTTCAAAAATAATAATATGAGCCCAAAGTCTTTATTCAAGACCCGGTTGTTTCAAAAATTATAATATAAATCCAAAGTCTTTATTCCAGACCCGGTTGTTTCGAAAATAATAATATGTGCCCAAAGTCTTTATTCCAGACCCGGTTGTTACAAAAATTATAATATAAATCCAAAGTCTTTTTCCAGACCCTGTTGTTTCAAAAATTATAATATAAATCAAAAGTCTTTATTCCAGACCCGGTTGTTTCAAAAATAATAATATGAGCCCAAAGTCTTTATTCCAGACCCGGTTGTTTCAAAAACAATAATATGAGCCCAAAGTCTTTATTCAAGACCCGGTTGTTTCAAAAATTATAATATAAATCCAAAGTCTTTATTCCAGACCCGGTTGTTACGAAAATAATATGTGCCCAAAGTCTTTATTCCAGACCCTGTTGTTTCAAAAATTATAATATAAATCAAAAGTCTTTATTCCAGACCCGGTTGTTTAGAAAATAATAATATAAGTCCAAAGTCTTTATTCCAGACCCGCTTGTTTAAAAAATAATCATATGATCCAAAAGTCTTTATTCTAGACCCGATTGTTTCAAAAATGATAATATAAGTCCAAAGTCTTTCCTCCAGACCCGGTTGTTTCATAAATTATAATATAAATCCAAAGTCTTTTTCCAGACCCTGTTGTTTCAAAAATTATAATATTAATCAAAAGTCTTTATTCCAGACCCGGTTGTTTAAAAAATCATAATATAAGTCCAAAGTCTTTATTCCAGACCCGGTTGTTTAAAAAATAATCATATGAGCCAAAAGTCTTTATTCCAGACCCGATTGTTTCAAAAATGATTATATAAGTCCAAAGTCTTTATTCCAGACCCGGTTGTTTAAAAAATAATAATGCAAGTCCAAAGTCTTTTTCCAGACCCTGTTGTTTCGAAAATCATGATATGAATCCAAAATCTTTTTTCCAGACCCGGGTGTTTAAAAAATCATGATATAAATCCAAAGTCTTTTAATTTTAGTCCCAAATGAGATACATTAATAATATTCCAGTGGAATAAAAATCAGAATCGAGCTTAGTCCTTTCTCCAGACGCTAATGTTAAATTGAAAATCAAGCATAGTCTTTGCTCCAGACCCGGTAACTAAAAGCTGAAACTTTATAGTAATGTGTTTATATGGCACAAAAATGCGAAATCTTTTTTCCAGACCCGGTTAATTAAAAAATTATAATATAAGTCCAAAGTCTTTTTCCAGACCCATTTATTTCAAAAATTATAATAATTATAAAAAAACAAAGACCCACGATCCTCTTTATGTTGAATAACATGGAAATGTAGCGTAGTCTTTCTGTCAGACCCAGTTATAAGGTCCGATGACCGGGGTAATAATATATCTGTAAAGCGCTTAGAAACGTCGTTCCGATGGATTAAGCGCTATATAAAAGCGGATTATTATTATTATAAAAGTCATTAAAAACACAACAACAACAACAAAACAAAGACCCTGCAACCATTAAAGGTCAAGTCTCTTCAGAAAAATGTTGATTTGAATCAATAGAGAAAAATCAGACAAGCACAATCCTGAAAATTTCATCAAAATCGAATGAAAAATAAGAATGTTATGACATTTCAAAGTTTTTTTTATTTTTAACAAAATAGTTATATGAACGAGCCAGCTACATCCAAATTAGAGAGTCGATGATGTCACTCACTCACTCTTTCTTTTGGTTTTCATTGTTTGAATTATACATTATTTTGCAGGGAGGAATGAAACTTCATTTCACATGACAATGACGAGAAAATAAAAATATTTCATATTTCATTTAAGAAAATACAAAATAAATAGTGAGTGAGTGATGTCATCAGTTCCTCATTTGCATACCGACCGAGATGTGCATTACTGTTTTGTGAAATGAAGCGAAACATTAAAATGCCATAACTTTCTTATTTTCATCCGATTTTGATGAAATTTTCAGTGTTATGCTTGTTGAATTTTTCTCTTTTTATTCATATCAAGTTTTTGTTGGGGTGGACTTGTCCTTTAAAAAGAAATAATTTCTTGTATATTCCTTCCTTTTTTCTTTAAAAACACCTAAATAACAAAACATTAAAATCCATATGAAAAAAAACTGAGAAATAAGATATCAGTAAACAATAGGGGGATTACTTCCCGAAAACGATAAAGTTGTTGATTGACGATCTATGATATATTATATAAAAGAAAAACATTCTAACAAGAGGGGATAACCATTCCATTCCATGTTTTTATTTGGCAATAAGTCATTATTGACTATTTTTGCCACCCACTGTATGAGAAGTAGGGTAACTATTTTTATTTAGTATTATTTTTATTACTTCTTTTTGTCTCACCTGCATAGCAGAGTGAGACTATAGGCGCTGCTTTTCCGACGGCGACGGCCGCGGCGGCGTCAACATCAAATCTTAACCTAAGGTTAAGTTTTTGAAATTACATCATAACTTAGAAAGTATATGAACCTAGTTCATGAAACTTAGCCATAAAATTAATCAAGTATTACTGAACATCCTATTAGAGTTTCACGTCACATGACTAAGATCAAAGGTCATTTAGGGTCAATGAACTTAGACCATGTTGGGGGAATCAACATCAAAATCTTAACCTGAGGTTAAGATTTTGAAATATCATCATAACTTAAAAATATATAGACCTAGTTCATTAAACTTGGACATAAGGTTAATCAGGTATCATCAAACATCCTGCATGAGTTTTACGTCACATGACCAAGGTCAAAGGTCATTTAGGGTCAATGAACTTTGGCCGATTTGGGGGTATCTGATGAATTACAATCAAAACTTAAAAAGGTTTTGGATCTGATTCATGAAACTTGGACATAATAGTAATCAAGTATCACTGAACACCCTGGGCAAGTTTCAGGTCACATGGTCAAGGTCAAAGGTCATTTAGGGTCAATGAACTTTGGCCGAATGTTTTTTTTTTTGTTGAATTACCATCATAACTTTGAAAGTATGTTGGTCTAGTTCATAAAACTTGGACATAAGAGTAATCAAGTATCACTGAACATCCTTTGTGCATTTTAGGTCACATGACCAAGGTCAAAGGTCAATGAACTTTGGCCATAATGGGGTATCTGTTGAATTACCATCATAACTTCGCAAGTTTATTGATCTGACTTTTGAAACTTAGACATAAGAGTAATAAAGTATCACTAAATATCCTGTGCAAGTTTCAGGTCACATGATCAAGGTCAAAGGTAATGTGAGGTCAATGAATTTTGGCCACATTGGGGGTATTTGTTGAATTACCATCCTATCTCTGTAAGTGTATTGGTCTAGTTCATAAAACGTGGACATAAGAGTAACCAAGTATCACTTAACATCTTGTGCGAGTTATAGTAGTTTTCGAAGTCAGCACTGCTGCTGCTATGTTGAATCGCGTGATGCAGGTGAGACGGTCAGAGGCATTCCACTTGTTCATTATTATTATTTCTTGTATATTCATTCCTTTTTTATGAAAAGAAAACACAAAACCTTTAAATACATATGAAACTAAAAACTGAGGAATAAGATATCAGCACACAATATGGGGATTACTTCCCGTAAACGATAAGGTTGTTGATCGACGATCTATGAGATATTATATAAAAGAAATTCATTCTAGCAAGAGGGGATAAAGTTTTAACAAGTTCTTCGCTACTTTAAATTTTCAGTGTACCAAGCACCATTTGTAATATATTCATCTTTTTTTTTATTAGTTACAATTCCAATAATCTCAGTGGCCTAAGATATATTTTCTGGGGTTATATTGACCCGTTAAGTAAAGAGAGAGAGAGAGAGAGAGAGGATTTATGTGATCAAGAAGTGATAAGAAAGGAAAAAAACTGATCTGAAATGACTGAAAGAGAGACAGGCAAAGAAAGAAGAGCCCCCTCCCACACCCGTACAAGAGTTACGGAGTTAGGCTGTCCCGTCGGTGGATTCAGGTCCATCAACATCTTGAGGTTTAATATTTCCAGGGGGCAAACGTGTGTGGGTGTGTGTGTGTTTGAGTTTTGTCAGACGTGTCTCAATCAGATATGATTATTTACGTCTGGGACCAACCTTTAACGTCACAATCCGAAAGACGTGACCAGGGCTCGAACCTCGAACCTCTGCATCAACTGTAACTTCCCAACATAGCTTGGATTACAGGCGCACAACGCCCAGTCTTTAAATATGGTGTAGTCTTTGCTCTAGACCCATGCAGTTATTTAAAAATAGGAAATTATTAGAATCGATAAAAACAGACAAACTATATTAACAAAGACGCCACATATCATTGATGTAGAATAACGTTGTTGTTGTTATTTTGGGTTTTTAAGGCGCGTACCATTCAGATCTGAATATTTACACCTTTTATTAATTTGACGTTTTTTGTGGTATTCAATTCAATTTTATTTATTTCACTTCCATCAAACAAAAACAAGTTGTATACCAACTTACGGTATGCCTTATCACAGGGATTTATAGTTTGGGAGATGCTGGTGTCTAAGTTTTTAGAATAATCTTTTGCTTAATTTGTATTTTAAGAGAACTGGATGTGGGGTAAAGACAACTCTCTAAACCCAAGAATTTTAACTGGGTTTAATTTTAAAGATTGGTCTCAGCTTTGATTTTTTTCAATATTTGTTTATCTTAGGAATAGCTAGATCTAGACGAAGGTCTAAGCATAATAATAATGTTATTCAACAGGAATAAGAATATGACAAAGTCTTATGTTTTTAAGATTGTTTGAATTAATTTGTAAATGACTGGGTCTGGAATAGAGACAACGCTCTAAACATGTGCTTTTGTACTTAATTTGGAGGATTGTTGGTTCTTAGATTCGTTGTTGGGGATTGGGTTTTATTGTTTTTTTATTCTTGAAATAATTGTGTCTGGAGGAAAGTCTACAATCGATCTCCATGTTATTCCACAGTTAGATTAGATTAGTTAGATTATTGGGTATTTGTTTTAGACAACTTTATTTTTAAATAATAATAAAGTCTGGAAAATGGACGTTTTCTTTGCAAATGCATAATTACAATGTTTTGTAGGGGTCTTAGTATTATTATACAAAAGAATCTGGGTGTGGGGTACAGACATATTTTTTACTGGGTGTAAATTTCAAAAATTGGTTTTAGATTTGATTTTCTTTTTTAATTCATTTCTTAGATAACCTGGTCTGGAGGAAAGAGTACGTTTTACAACTCATGTTATTCCAAGAGAATATGATAGGATCCTATGTTAGAAGATTTTTTTTGTAATTTTTGTAATGATTAGGTCTGGAATAAAGATAACATATTAAACCTCATTTTAAAAACATGTTCTTAGGTTCAAGGATTGCTTGGTATTAGATTTGGAGTTATTTATATTTTTACTCTTAGCCTTATTTTGAAAAACAAATGACTAGGTCTGGCTGAAAGACTACGCTATATGTCCATGTTATCCAGCATTAATGAGATTATGGGGTCTTTATACGGTTTTTGTTGTTGTATTGTTATTTACAATTTTTGAATAACAGGGTTTGGAGAAAAGGCTAAGCTCGATTTTCTTTTTTCCACTGGAATATCATTATGGTATCTTAGTTTGGACTTATATTATAATTTTTGAAATAACTGGGTCTGGAAAAAAGACTTTGGACTTACATTATAAATTTTGAAACTACTGCTTCTGGAAAAAGACTGGACTTTTGTGCTATATGAAGGCATTACTATAGGGTTTTAGTTTTTAGTTTTAAATAACCAGGTCTGGAGAAAAGACTATGCTTGATTCTCAGTTTACTCATAGCACGTATATTCACAATACGTTCAGTATAATTTAAAACAACAACAAAGACTTTGATTCCACCAGTTTTAATTAACTGGGTCTGGAGAGAAGACTAGGCTCGATTCTTATTTTTATTCCACCAGAACATCATTATCGTATCTACGTTTGGACTTATATCATAATATTTGAAACAATCGGGTCTGGAATAAAGACTTCGGACTTATATTATCATTTTTTAAACAACCAGGTCTGGAATAAAAACTTTGGATTTATATTATAATTTTTGAAACAACAGGGTCTGGAAAAAGACTTTGGATTTATATTATAATTTTTGAAACAACCGGGTCTGGTGAAAAGACTTTGGACTTATATTATCATTTTTGAAACAATCGGGTCTGGAATAAAGACTTTGGATTTATGTTATAATTCTTGAAACAACCGGGTCTGGAAAAAGACTTTGGATTTATATTACTAGTATAAAATTTTAAACAACCAGGTCTGGAGAAAAGACTTTGGACTTATATTATTATTTTTTAAACAACCGGGTCTGGAATAAAGACTTTGGATATATTATAATTTTTGAAACAACAGGGTCTTGAAAAAGACTTTGGATATATATTATAATTTTTTAAACAACCGGGTCTGGAGAAAAGACTTTGGACTTATATTATCATTTTTCAAACAATCGGGTCTGGAATAAAGACTTTAGGCTCATATGATTATTTTTGAAACAACCGGGTCTGGAATAAAGACTTTTGGCTCATATTATTATTTTTTAAACTACCGGGTCTGGAATAAAGACTTTGGATTTATATTATAATTTGTGAAACAACCGGGTCTGGAATAAAGACTGGATTTATATCATAATTTGTTAATTGACCGGGTCAGGAAAAGAGACTTTGCACTTTTGTGCTATATGAACGCATTACTATACGATTTTAGTTCAGAACGGATTTGCCAAAAATCCCTTCAAATTTATTACATTTGTGGGTAAAGTCATTATTACATTTGTGGGCGATCAAAAATTATTACATTTGTGGGTAAAGTGCATTATTACATTTGTGGGTGAAATTATTACATTTGTGGGTAAAGTGTTATTACATTTGTGGGCGTTATTACATTTGTGGGTAAAGTGTTATTACATTTGTGGGTGCAACAGGGGCCTGGGAGCCCCCCCCCCCCCCCCCCCCCCCGGCCATATGAACTCCCAAAATACCCCGGCCTAGATAGGGTTAAAGGACTGACTCTAGGAATTCATGCATGGAGTGCAGACATATTTCACCAATCCACTACTGCGAACGTGAGCACGGACAGGAAATGTTTTATATTAAGAACTTAAAATGGGGCAAAGTAGTAATGAAAAAAGAAGCATACTATTGTACATGAAACAATAATAACTCGAAGTGCGAGGAAATATATTTTGCAGTTTGGTGTATGTTGACTTGCAATCGGGAGGTTTTTAATAACATGATTATATTTCTCGGTAAACAGACAATGCGAGCACCAGATACATTAAAAAAACATAAGCCCTGAGCAAATTATGTTTCATATTGTTATGAAAAAAAAATTCTTATGTTATATAACATAATTATGATATAATATAACATTATAATGAACGATAATGTCTTCTTTCCCACCACGTTTCTCTTCCTATCTCCCTTTTTTTCTCCTTTTCCCCGTTTTTTTTGGTCAGCCGATGGGGGGGGGGAACGTGCCCCCCATGCCCCCCCCCCGTAGTTACACCACTGCTTATATTCTTTTTATATACACCGTTTACACGCATTCTGTTTCTTTTAGAAATCTATTTGGAATATATAAAATTTGAGCAAGATTATAAGATACATAACCTTTTGATACTTTATATGATTGTTGCAAGAGCGGAAGAGCCAATGTTTGTTGATTAGGATTGACAAGACAACTCACTCTTTTGAATGGATTTCAAGCGAATAACAAAAGATTAATATATCAAAACACTTACAGATCTAAATAGGCAGTGCACTCCCAATTAGTAAATGCTGAGTGCTGACTACTGAGTCTACCTCAACTACATAATAAAAAGCATGTAAATTTATATCTTTTCAAGAATATCTTACCCAAAATAAAATATAAATTTTCTTTCATGCGGAATATGCAGTTTATATTGCACAACCAGTTTTCATACGCGGCGATACAGGGGCGTCATTCCCGTAAGATTTTTCAACCCCTGAAACAAAAAGTAGAAAATTAAAAAAAATGGCAGTACCCACAAGAATGAAGAAGAATGCTTATAATGCAAGAGAGGTTTTTGTGAGAAGTAACTGAACTAGACATTACCCATTCGGCAATGGGAGTCAATATTTCGGCACGATTATTACTTGACTTGAAATTAGGGCCCCCTAAGAAATCCTGGATCCGCGCCTGGCTCCCGCTCACATAGTTCTAGCAGGGCCTACTCTGATGAGAAATTAAACGAAATTGAAAGCATCAAATGGTTAAAAAAGAAATCTCTCGATTTTCCCTCTCGCATTGATTATTTTTTAAAGTGATATTACATTTATTCATGAACAGATCATTATAAAACCATTATTCAATTGCCTCTTCTTCATGCATAGGCGGATCCAGGAGGGGGCCCGAGGCGCCCGCGTCCCCCTATTGGTAAAGAAAAAAAAGGGGGGGGGGGAAGGAAAGAAAAAGGAAGGAAAAGAAAAGAGAAAAGCGGGAAGACGAATGAATAGAATAAGATGGGAGGAAGAATTGGAAAAAATATTTCATGTCACTAGAGAAAATTTTCGCTCGCGCTTCGCGCTCGTTGCATTGCCTGTTAAGTGATCCACATATCTTGTTCAACATGGAGCTTAAATATCAAGTTTGGAATTCAGTATACAAATAGGAGTGGGCTATACATGGGTCAAAAATACTTTTTTTGGAATTTCAATATGAGAACAGTTTTTTTTTATTCCTTGTAATGTATCTCAACATGAAATGACAATATTTTTTGTCTCGGGTCCGAGAAAAAAGTGTGCCGGGCCAAAATCCAAAATGGCCGCCAAAACCCCCCAAAATCACAGTTTTGGCCACAACTTCTTTATTTGGTGGTCTTTTTCTTTGGTTTTGGTGTCTATTCATATGTGTTTGGGGGCAGGCAATTTGTTTTTCCTATAATTAGTACTTTTAAACCATTATTTGTAGAGTTAAAAGGTAATTATACCTAAATTCTCAAATTTTTATAGCCTTTTTTCAGCCAAAATGTAGGTTTTTTCGTCCTGGGATTCTTGGATATTAGATGATATGAGGTCAACAATAGCAAGCAGCTTCATAGCGATATATTGCTTTTATTCCTCTACTATGGGTTTTACGGATATTTGTGAAATATATCTTATTTAATAAAATATGTTAATTATCCATAGAGGATATACAGTATACAATGTACATACTGTTACTGTACATACTGCGCTGCATAAATGCATTGGCCACCATGACAAGGCCTGTATAAACTATAGTGTTATACATGTAGAAATGAGCTGTTAGGTTTAGAATTAGATGCCCAGAAATCGAAGATATGTTTTGTCTCAGACACTGAGGACATGTTTTGTCAATGCTACATGTAATTCAGGGGGACTCGAGGAGAAAGGTAATTAACCCCACATCATGGCATTTACACTGTAGCTTATTATGGGCCCTGTTGCGTAAAATTTACCATTATGTTAACTTAACTTAATGGTAACTTGCATGGAATCCTTGGTTCTGATTGGCTGTTGATCAACGTTACCATGATAGTTACCTGACCCCACAAACATAGGACAGTTACTTAGACACCACAACCAGGTAAAAAAAAGATCCAAATGAAGAAGATATGGCTACATGTAGATATGTGATGTACGTCGTATATGATATGTGATATTTTTATGAGCAATTTACGTTGCTGGTTTAATCATGTACACATGTACATCAGCTGACAAGCAATCAAATTCAAAATTCACAATTTAATTTTAAACCATAGGAGCTTATTTCTATTTATATACAGGCCTTGTCATACATGTATGTCATGGTGGTCAATGCATGTATATATGCAGTGTAGTACTAGTATGTACAGTAATAGTACATTGTATACTGTATAGCCCGTATGGAAAATTAACATTTTTTTATTTAATAAGATATATTTCACAAATACCCTTAAAACCCATAGTAGAGGAAATAAAAGCAATATAGCTCTATGAAGCTGCTTGCTATTGTGACTTCGAACCATCTAATATCCAAGAACCCCAGGATGATAAAACCTACTTTTTGGCTGAAAAAAGGCTATAAAAATTTTAGAATTTAGGTATAATTACCTTTTAACTCTACAAATAATGGTTTAAAAGTACTAATTATAGGAAAAACAAATTGCCTGCCCCCAAACACATATGAATAGACACCAAAACCAAAGAAAAAGACCACCAAAAAAAGAATTTGTGGCCAAAACTGTGATTTTGGGGGGTTTTGGCGGCCATTTTGGATTTTGGCCCGGCACACTTTTTTCTCGGACCCGAGACAAAAAATATTGTAATTTCATGTTGAGATAAGGTAAAAGGAACACAAAAAAACTGTTCCCACAGTAAAACCAAAAATCACCCCTTTATAGCCCACTCCTAATACAAAACATATTTCTCCATGGAAATCGAACTTTTATTATTTTTTGTGATTTACATGTTGAATTTAAAAAGTGCTAAGTAAAAATGTCAGTTTTATGGTCTGAATATTAAAATTTTCCAATTGCGCTGTGCGTTCGCGAATTTGATTTATCAGGTACCTATTATTTTCATGTATTCCATAAAGTTTTCAAAATATCCCTTTTCAGGTCTGATTGTCAAAACGCATCAGCTAGCGCTGCTATGCTTGCTTTTTTGGCGGGTTATGTTAGTCTTAATATTGATTGTATAACAAACTAATTAAAATCCCCTTTTCATGACAGTTTATCAAAAAATTCGGCTCGCGATTTGCGCTCGCATTAATGCTTAAAAATATATCAACTAATTAATGATGCATCCTATTCAAAATAAAAAGGTGCTTGAAATGTACAGTATTCAGGCCATAATATCATCAGATTCCGCGCCCTAATTATGCATTAATACTAAGATATCAATTTAATAATTAAATTGTCCATTTTGTTTAATCTCGCGCTTAGCAAGATGAATAGGAACATATATAGTCATCATATTCATATGATAACATGTCCTAAGGATGTCAAGGTCATATGTCTCAAAATTAAAGCAATAATGAAACATATCAGCTCTTTATCAAGTGCGATTTATATCCACCTTACAAGTTTCCTACAAAGTGTTTAAAATATTAGATCGGAATATCAAATATTTTAAGCTCGCGCTTCGTGCTCGCTTTTATTTTCATGAAAAAGATTATGTAGAATGCTTACATTATAGGTCTAAAACTGAAACACGCGCGCGCATTTTCATTCAGTTATCCAGTTTCAGATCACAATGCTCGAATTATTAATGTAGAAGATCTCCTTTCTCATCCCTTTTTTACGCTCGCGCTTCGCGCTCGCATTATTTGATTGTGAAATATGTAATGTCTTCATGGCTAAATGCAAGTAGTCCTTAAAAGGCACTTTTCGATCAGTTTCGATCGCACTTCGCGCTCGCATCAATTGATTTGATTGGATTTGATTTATTGTTTTCTTCTGCATCCATAACATTCGTATAATACATTTTTCATAACATAATAAACATAATATATTAGCATTTGTGGCATCAATCATAAATAAAGAGTACTCAAAATATAATTCCAGACAAAAATGATTAACTATATGATTTTCACAATTTGCAGGAGGATTGTCATCATAAGCAGATTGCTTGAAAAAATGACAATCCCAAACTTATACTAATTGAATTAATACATTTATAAAGCAGAATGGGCATATATTTTCAAATACGAAACATGGATTCATGCAATATTACAGAGTGAAGATGAAGATTATAAAGCTGAGGGTGACGGTGAAATGATGATATTGTTGATGATGATGATGATGATGAAGGCCATGGAGATGATGGTGGTCATGATAAAGATATTGGTAATGACTAAATCGAAGGAGGAATAAATTCACGATAAAAAGGGTACGACACAGAAATTTTACTTCAAATATTCTGATAATGACATAGATTTAACGTTTGCCTTAAATGAGTGAAGAGACGAAGATTGCTAAACAGACTCTGCTGGTCACGCTGGTAGAGAGTTCCACAAATCTGGACCATGGTGTCTTATGGATCTCTGCGCAATAAGCAGTTTGGGTTGATTAAATGGAAATTTGAAGAGTTACGGGTAGGGTATGTATGAATAGATGTATTCAGAGTATAAAAATTGTGGAATGAAGGTGGAGCATGTTATTTACGTACTTAAACATAAGAAGTAAACTTTGAAGTGTATAATGTCACATACAGTTAGAGCCTTTAGTTTATGGAATAATGGATTTGTGTGTGATAAATATTGGGAATCAGTACAGATTCGAATTGCTTTTTTCTGTAATAAGTATATTGTATTAAAGTTTTCCATTCCTTATGTAGAAATGTCAAAACTTTTCAGCTCGCGTTTCACGCTCGCATTATTTGATTAATGAAATATGTAATGACTTCATGGCTAAATGTAAGCAGTCCTTAAAAGGCACTTTTCGATCAGTTCAAAACGTATACAAACATTTTCTGCTTGCACTTTGCGCTCGCATTATTAATGTAGGAAGATCCCCTCTTACTCATCTTTTTCCCGATTTAGGAAACATGAATAGAGTGTTCCGTTCTAGGTCTAAATCTAGAATTTTTCCATTCGCACTTCGCGCTCGCATCAATTGGTTTGATTTATTGTTTTCTTCTGCATCCATAACATTCGTATAATACATTTTTCATAACATAATAATCATCCCCTCTTATTCATCTTTTTCATGATTTAGGAAACTTGAATAGAATGTCCCGTTCTAGGTCTAAATCTAGAATTTTTCCACCCGGACTTCGTGCTCGCATCAATTGTTAAGTTATACTGTATAGCTATCCTGTTAATGATTACAAAAAATAATGAAAAATTTTCCATTCTTTATGAAGAAATTTCAATTTTTTTCAGCTCGCGTTTCGCGCTCGCATTATTTGATTGTTGAAATATATAACGTCTTCATGGCTAACTCTATGCAGTCTTTAACAGGACTGGTAGGCCTACTTTTCCGATCAGTTCAAAACGTTTATCACAAATTTCTACTCGCGCTTCGCGTTCGCAGTAATTATTGCAGGCACATCTTTTTTTTCAGAAAGTTCAAATTTTAGGAAAAAATACATACAATTTCAATAAGAATTTGCTCGCGCTTCGCTCAGGCATTATAAAATAAGGATTATGATATTATACATTTATGTTGATTTACAGAATAAAGCTAAGAAGTGACTTATAGGACTACCCCCTTCAAAGAAACAAACGAAAAAAAAAACATCTTCGAGCGGCCGATCGGGGAAAATATGGCTGAAAAAAAAAATGCCGGGCCCCTTTACTGGCGAAGGCTGGATCATGTGCCTGATTCATGTGCCTATGAAATAAGATAATTTAACATGCATTTAAGGCACTTATGATTGCCTTGGGGGAGGGAGGGGGCGCTATTTTTCCGAAAAGTACACAGGGGCGCCAAAATCAGGTCGAATTTGGGCCCCCCTCCCTATGAAATCCTGGATCCGCGCCTGGGGTAGGGTACATGGGGTCTGGGTAAACGAATATTAGTAAATGTTATATTATTTTATATTATAGATCTATTGCTCCACATACTTTGCCAAGGCGGTCTTAACCATGGCAATTGCCTATCCTGTATTGAGGGCCAGTTCACTCACCTTGGAATCCACCTCTCTGCCATGAAGGTCTGGAAAACACAAGTCATCTTTCTTCTTATATTTGCCAAGACGGTCTGGAAAAAAGTCCTTCACAGTCCACTCACAAACACTCGTTCGATGACAAAGTGCATCTATCAAGTCTGTCGATGGCTTAACCTTCAATGAGCTTTGTTCCTTTTGAAATATACGGAATAATTACATAATATTGACTGTCCTTGAGGTAGTCAAGTAGAGCCCCAACATAATCGTCAAGTTGGGTATGACTGCATTTTTTTTACTGGAAGTTGTAGTATAGGGTGTCTATTTCAAGATTCCGACGGGTGCCACCTGGGCACCTTTTCTTTTCTTTGACGTCATAGCCCACGCCTACTTTTTCACATACCTCTCATATATAATTTTCATTTCTTACGGAATTCCTATGTCATTTTTGGTATCAAACGAAAGCTAATGAAAGGTCAAATGCAAATATATGGATAACAGCGCATTTAGATTACACGTAGGTCAGTTAAATGATATTTAAGGTCTGTCAAATTGTCTAGCAAATGTAAGTGAGACATATAATGCGGAACATACTATGCTTTAAATACAAACAAGTTAAGTATAATATGCATTTTTTTCAAAGCTGAGGATTGAGAGTGTGCATATTAAAATTCCGTTGGATGCTACCTTGGCATCTTGAGGACTTTATTTTTTCTGACGTCATTAAGCCACACAAACTTTCAATTACATTTAAATTGGACGTTTCCATTTAGTGGAAGAGTCATATCATGTTTGAAATCACATCAAATAAAATGCATAAAAAGACACATAATTATGAATCACTGCGCCTTTAAAACGTGTCCAGGGCTATTAAAGGTCATTTACGGACATACAAGGTCAAATTGGGTCACAAATGTAAGTAACGCAACATATAATGAGGAATATATCGTGTTTGGAATACAAACAAGTTGGGCATTATGAATGTAGGTCTATTTTTGGCTGAAAGTCATGTGGAAGATGTGTAGATTACGAATATGAAGAAGGCCGTTTTGGCAATTTTATGCAACGCCCTTTCCTGACAGTATAAACCACACCATTCTTTTTCACTTACATGTAGCTCAATCTTTTAATTATGACTTATCTAGTGTACAAAATACACATATCATGTTTGGTATTAGATTAAAGCTTATGGAAAATGGAATGTAGGTTTAAATGTTAGAAAAAAATGAAGCACTTGTGAGGTGACCTTTAGACCATTTACACGCTTGAAAGGTTGATGATTGCGCGAGTTATACAGTCACTTTAAACAAAATGTTTGATATATAATTTTGTATCAAAAATATCATGTGACTGCAAATAATCTACACCAATTTAACATTTTTCACCATGTCCTGTTATATTCCTCTCACAACTGCCCTCTGTACCATAGCTCTTCGACCAGATGCTCATGAGATTTCCCTTCACCAATAATCTCAACTACATGCCTCTGCCAGAGCTGTCTCGCGTCGATTCACACTTGCAGTATGAACTATGAAATATATGATTCGTCGGCCGACCAGCAACTGCATTAAACCTTAAAAGTTATAGAACAATGTGACGCTGACTTGTATCGACAAGGAAAGTCTTTTAATTCCTTGGGAATAACCACTCTGTCGTGAATAAGTACGAGTAGGCAAAAATGTCCTGTTCAGTGTACTATCAGCTATCTTCTGAAGATGTAATGGCAGTATAGAAGCACATATAATATTTCCCTGACACTGATATTTCTGCTCTACCAGTGTTCTCATTTTGTGTTTACACGTTTTTTGCACATTGAAGAAAAATAAATTGACAATAAAGGAAAGGTATTGACATTACGAGGAAAATGCCAGCTTCGCACAGAAAATTCCCTATCAGGCTTTGATACCATCTTGTGTCAATTTTCCACTCAAAACTTACTGCTCAAGTAAGATCTTAATCTATAGAGTCTGATGCAGAAGAAGTAGATCAATTTAGGTGAAATAATGATTTATACTTTTAATCTTTCTTAACTAATATAACAAATGTAATGGTCTTTCTAAAATTACTGAGCACTACTTCACACTATTTAGCAAGAAGACAGATGCTTCAACTGGCAAGTCAGGAAAAGAGCATGATTATCAAAGGTGCTCTTCCTCAGGAACTTGATCAGAATTACTCCCCTGCAACTTGCCTCCCATGTATAAATGGGAGGTAAAAGTTAGGAAGAAACCCATGTACCTGTTTATCGCACATCAGTTGCTTCAAAGGAATTATCAGAACTTGTTCCATATGGATTAAAATCGGGCCATTGTGCTCTAGGGTAAGCATTTACCGCTTACCGTGTATCGTAAGTAAATAACATTGTGTAATTCTAAATACAAGGAAAAGTGAACATGCAGTTAAGACCAACAAGTGGAATACCTCTGGCCGTCTCACCTGCACCACGCAGTTCAATATAGCAGCAGTGCTGACTTTGAATACTACTCTAACTCGCACAAGATGTTCAGTGATACATGGTTACTCTTATGTCCACTTTTTATGAACTAGACCAATAAACTTACAGAGATATGATGGTTATTCAACAAAAAACCCCAACATGGCCAAAGTTCATTGACCTTACATGACCTGTGACCTTGATCATGTGACCTGAAACTCGCACAGGATGTTCAGTGATACTTCATTACTCTTATGTACAAGTTTCATGAATCAGATCCATAAACTTTCAAAGTTATGATGGTAATTCAACAGATACACCCAGTTCGGCCAAAGTTCATTGACCTTTGACCTTGGTCATGTGACCTGAAACGTGCACAGGATGTTCAGAGATACTTGATTACTATAATATCCAAGTTTAATGAACTAGACCAATAAACTTTCAAAGTTATGATGGTAATTCATCAGATACCCCCAATTCGGCCAAAGTTCATTGACCCTAAATGACCTTTGACCTTAATCATGAGACCTGAAACTTGCACAAAATGTTCAGTGATGCTTGATTACTATTATGTCCAAGTTTCATGAATCAGATCCATAAACTTTCAAAGTTATGATGGTAATTCAACAGATATCCGCAATTCGGCCAAAGTTCATTGACCCTAAATGACCTTTGACCTTGGTCATGTGACGTGAAACTCGTGCAGGATGTTCAGTGATACTTGATTAACCTTATGTCCAAGTTTCATGAACTAGGTCCATATATTTTCTAAGTTATGATGACATTTCAAAAACTTAACCTCAGGTTAAGATTTCGATGTTGATCCCGCCAACATGGTCTAAGTTTATTGACCCTAAATGACCTTTGACCTTGGTCATGTGACATGAAACTCTAAGAGGATGTTCAGTAATACTTGATTAACCTTATGGCAAAGTTTTATTAACTAGGTCCATATACTTTCTAAGTTATGACGTCATTTCAAAAACTTAACCTCAGGTTAAGATTTGATGTTGACGCCGCCGCCGCCGTCGGAAAAGCGGCGCCTATAGTCTCACTCTGCTTCGCAGGTGAGACAAAAATGGGGAAATCAGTCTGGAAGATCGTATGAGAGCACAAAATGTAATGGAGTTAGGATGATGTACAAAGTCAAATTCGTCTAACTGGAAACTTGTCTATTTGTGTTGTGCAAGTCATTTTCTTGTGTGGCTCCATTATGATTTATCTTAAAACCGGAAATGTGTGTATTGTATCATTTACTGTGTATGACTCTCTCCTTGGTTATAGTAGATATGTTTTTACAGAAAACTAAAAAAAAACTCTGTGCAGTTTTATTTCCTGTATGATAGCAAACTTATGCTACATGTTTTGATTAAAGTCTTGTTACATTGCCTGAAATAATTTGACCTAACGATAGGTTTATTCTATAAAGTATCACATTTTTCCATTATTACTTATAGGCCTATGTGAAAAGTGGGCGTGGTTCGTGACGTCAGAAAATAAATAAAATGCCAAAGGATGGGGAGGTAAAATCTGCCACATCCTTAATTTACACACCCTAAACCAAAAATGAGATATACCACATTATATGTTGCATTCATTACATTTGTGGCCCAGTTTGGCCTGTTGATTTGCTTATAAAACGTTTTAAAGGGGAAGTTCACCCTGACCAAAAGTTTATTGTAAAAAAAGCAGAAAAAATAATAAAAATATTGCCAAAGGTTGGAGAAAAATTCATCAAATAATTAACAAGTTATTAGAATTTCAATGTTTGATTTGTAACGTCATATGCGAGCAGCATTCCTACATAGCGAATGGTAAAAAATCAATGAAATGTCATTTTCTCAGAAAATTGAAAATGGTTTTCACTGTAACTTTGGTATATCAATAGACACATCATTTCACACCCGATCATGAACAGAAAACAAAATGAAGTCATCAGGAACCATACAAAATTGAAATTCATGCATTTTATATTATAAGATTACATAACACATGGGGCAGCTGCTCGTTTATGACGTCACGAATCCAAAGTTTTGGACTATATTAACTTTCTTACTCTTTAACGGATTTTCCTCAAACCTTCACCAATATTTATGACTATTTTTCTGCTATTTTTACAACAAAGTTTTCTTCAGGGTGAAGCTTCCCCTTTAAATGCTCTGTGATTCATATATGTTGATTTTATTTTGAATTTGATTTGTTTTAAGCTTGATATGTTTATTCCGCTAAATATTTAAGAGTAATGTAAGAAAGATGGTGTTTTATGACGTCACGAACTAAAATTCCCCAGGATGCCAAAGTAACGACGGTCGGATTCTTAATACGCACACCCTCAGTTTAACCTTTGCCAACATGGCCAATAGATTCAAATAATATCCGACTTAATTTTATTTAAAACATGATATGTTCCACATTATATTTATGGCTTGTTACGATCGTCTGCGTTCGCGGAGCGGGAAAGAAGCGGGGGTGGTCGCACCCTTAGCAAAAAAACTGGGGGAGCTTTTCTCGAAAGGGTGGGTTGAGGAAGGGGAGTCAAAATAACAGACCTTTTCAAGACAACCAGGGGAGCTTTTCACGAAGGGCAGTGCTGAGTAGTCTTTTGTACAAGTTGTTTATTTGTTGTTTATCTGTGAAAATTCTTGTGAGGATATGGAGGTCGCATATTTTGAGGTTAATTGTGTGGGGTGTGTGTAGGTGCATGTGTGTCATCGTTGGACCACTTCGACGGACATTTGTATTAAAATTTACGTTTGATTTTTTTATTAGCCTTAATTTGCTAGCAAACATGGCATGTTTATTCCTTCAAATATGAAATTTATATTCAACAGATATGTGTAAAGATGGAAGTGGCTTTTGATTTCTACAAAAAAAAAACGCCCTAGGTGCCCAGGTGGATCCCGTCAGATTCTTGACTAGACATTCCATACTACAACTTCCAGAATAAATGGCAATCCTACCTAACTTGACGGTCATGCAATAATAATTTTTATATCTACCCAAGGGAAACATCAAATATGCAGTGCGTCCCTGAAAAAGGGAAACCGGGATTCCCATGTTTTTTTTTTTCTTCAAACGCAAATACACTATGATATTCAATTTACATAGCCATATATGTCAATTATTCTTCTTTATTTTTATAACATGGAACAAACACTTCACACATTAATGAGCGAGACTAGCATGACCAGATTGCGCAGAAAAATTGGACAAGATTGGTTCGAGATACGACCGTGGTTATTCGACGATTAGCATTTCTTTTGTATTCTTTGTTAACATTCTCTCGCTGATCCCTGAAATGAGAGTGGATTCAGATTCACACGTGAGTTTCTGGGCAAATCGTTTCTGATATGCCTCAATATTTACTGTTTGTAATCTGCCATGCGTGAACGATTTGCTTAGCTGTTGATTTTAAACTTGAGATGAAATTCCACTCTTGCCTTGAGTATCAAATTCATAGTAAAAAAATAAAAAATAATTGTGAAATATATCCCTGAAAACAGGTTTCCTTTTTGTGGGACCCACTGTATTGCCAGCAAGAGTCATATTGGCCCGAATCTTAGGACGAGGGTAATATGGGTCTTGCAAGGGGAATATATTTGATGTTCGTCGAAGATCCAGTCAATATTGTTGTTGTCACCCAAACCAGATATTTAGAGCAAAACTCTTGATAATGGTGATATTTATTTTCAGAGAAAATATTGTGCGATGTTACTATCAGGGTCAAGGCTCTGCACTTTACCATTATGGCATACTTGTAAACGCCCGGATCCAGTGTTGTCACACAGTGCAATTTCCGAACAAATTTCTTGCAAACAGAAAAAAGATTCACTAGAAACGAGGTGAGGTACATTTTATACCCGTCAAACATCCCCCACCCACACACACAAGAAAGGTATACCACAAGTACTTTGCTTTCATTTATATGATTCTGTTCACCTTCTATAACGATTGCTTTATCATTGTGTTGGTGTGACAGAAATAAGGTTTGGTCAAAAACCTTGTTTGATCGCAAATTTCTTGAAATATTCGCACATTTCCGTTTTTTCTGAAGATACTAGGGAAGCAATGTACAATAGGAAATACAAACATTAGAGATGTTATAAAACGTCAATAGAATTTGTATATGAAATCAAATACTAATAAAATACCATAACAGCCTCAACAAGAATGAAAGACACTCAAAATCGATTTAGTGTTTCTTTTATCCATGGAGCTGCAGCCATAACGTTTTCTGTTTGGTTGAAATGGAATTTCAAATGGCATTCTGACTTTAGTTATCTAATTGATCTCTTTCACATATGCTTGTACAGGTCCATCACACAATTTCCTCATCTCTTAACGTGCACCAGACACATTTTCGTGAAATAATAATGATTTTATCTACAATCGTCGTATTTCGTCTTCTTTTCAATGCTAGCAGTACTGGCTTTGCAAAAGAGCAATACACATTGGACTGTGTTGTAGATAAATCTGTAGTCATTTACACGAATAAGACTTTTGCATATGACCATAAAATCTTAAAAGAAAATGTAAAATTTTAAAATACAAATTAATCTGGCATGTTAAGAGACCCTCGCCATTTCGGATCAATTTGCTCATTTTAATTTTCCTTTTGATAAAGTTTTATAGAGCATTTACCTCGTCATGTTGAAGTGTCACTTTAATCCTGTTCTCTGCATTTATTTGTTCTGCCAGGGGATCTAGTTCGTTATCCGTAAAACAAGCGAAGATTCTAGAACGAAATATACATCACATGGGTATACTTTAACATTAATTAAACCACCGCTCACAAATTGCAATCATTCTACATGTAAGTTGTTTTTCTTTCAATCATCAAAACTGTAATTGAAGAAAAATTTCCAATAACATGACGTTTTATCAGAGGGGTTTGAAGACCCCCCCCCCCCGGTAATTTTAAAACTACTTAGTATATGTAAAATTTTAAGAAAATAGCTGCACCCCCTTTCCTGTTCCTCAGAGACCACATCCCCCTACCCGGATTCCTATTCCAGATCCTCTACTTTTATTTACATCTCCATTTCAAATTGATAAATGCCAAACATAATTTTTTCTTCATTTTCAGGTCCTTGTATTCTTCCTGCTCAAGCATGAAATGATAAAATACGAATAATGGGAGTATAATGATAAATGGTGGGTGACGAAACACAGCACCAAAGAACATAGACTTTCAACGAAATATACCTACACTTTTCATTATACATCCACTCTAAAGTAGTTCGGGGACTTCGAAAATAGTAATTTCCCCTTTAAGATGATTGTGTCATTCATGTCATTTTTGCCCAAAGTCCTGTCCATATGTCAATAAACACCACTGCCCCAACCTATTTTTGACAAAAAAGTTTACTATACAGTTTTGAATAACTGGCTAGTTGCCCTTAAATATATTTTCTATTGTACACAATATCAATGAGATGGGAAATGATAAAAAGAATAACCAAAGAGAACTGAACACTTTCATTCATAGGCGACTCTTGATAATTCCGTGACACAACTTCTGAAACCCTGTTACATAATTTACACTGGCTCCCTATTAGACAAACGATTATTTTAAAATTTCTGTGTTAGTGATCACACAAAATTTGAAAATTGAATTTCAAGACATTTGGCCCAAACGTACATCGGAAGAATTGATAATAATAATAGTCAATATCCATAACGCGCTTTTCCCACATGGCCGAAAGCGCTCACAATTTCAGTTAACTTATTTATACAAACAAAAAATTAGAATGACTTAGTAAATGAAGGTACTTGCCTAAAACAAAAAAATAAGGGACTTTTAAATGACATAATTGTTGGGGATTGTCTTTTTGTGAGAGGGAGTTTGTTCCATTGTATTGAGAATGCAACGGTGAATGTTCTCTGTAACATGTTGAATATGTTTATTTAAGTGGGTATTTAGAGGACCTACCGGTAGTTCTCCTACCTGGGACATAAGTTCCTAAACAATCAGACAAGCATTTTGGAGTTAGGTGATATGTATACAAAAAGAAGTAACTTAAAACTAATTTAAATTGAGTATGCAAGGGTGTCTGTGTTCGATATTTTAATACAACAATTGAACTTTAGTATATCAAAAATATTTATATATAGCATTTAAAAAGTTATTCAAAACCCACGTGCGCAAAGAAACATGAATGTCTGATTAAAAGTCATTGACTCATTTAAACATGTTAATACGTCATACCTATATCAAATACGTTGACATGGTTGATGCGATCATTGTTCATGCACCTGGATATTTGTCCATTGATTTGTATTCGTTTAACATAAATCTATATTAAGGCATTTGAATGGAATTAAATAAAACTTCAATTACCTAATTGTTTTCAAATGCTGGTGCTTCTTTAGACTCTGCAGTATTGACCTAGTGCGTATGTTTCCGATCATGAGCTTTTTGAAGACCAGAGAGGTGAGTTGTTGGAATGATTCTGAGAAAAGATGTCCTAGTGAAACAGGGTCTCCAATAAGAGGAACTGGTTGACGGCTTCGCTCTCCCGAATCATGTCCGCGCTCGAAATACAACACCTCTAGGCTGGCTTGTGCCAATTGTTCAACCATCACCGGAGAGACAGTGTGAAGAGTCAAAATTCTTAGCCGCTTCAGGTTGGGGAATATGGTTTTGATGGCTGTGTCAAATTTGCGTAGGCCGCAAAGGAACCGATCGTCAATATGGAGTTCCTGAACTATGCTGAACGCTTCACCTCTCTGAATTACAATAAAGCAACACAAAAAAAATAGTTATGCAAGCTACTTTGAAATAACGCAAACGATAACAACAGGGCCCAAATAAACAGTATGATCTTGACACCTTAAATCCCATATTAGTAAAAGAATATCCTCCATCGTATTTTAATTTACTTATTTAAATATGTTATTGGTTATTTTGTATACTGCTCTAAAATGTATTTATCAAAATGTTATGTCCTATAGCTTGAATACAAATAGTGTTAGAAAAACGAGTACCTTTGAGACATTTAATGCCAGAGAATAGAACTCGTCATCGAGATACGTTTCCAAAATCTTCAATGTTGTCAAAGAAGTTGGTGAAGAAAGCAGGTCGGCTATGTCCCGAGATACAGTCGGTCCGCAATTTCTTCTTAACTCCAGCGTTTCCTGACGATCGTAACAAATAAAGTATACTATTAAACATGTTCAAGGGGTGATAAAAGAATTGATTGAAGGACAGCGTTTTAGGTTATGCTATTAATTATCGCGGATTTGAAAATTTGTGAGATTCTTTCAAAGCGTTAAAAAAATGAAGATAAAAAGTTTGAAAGTTTAAATGTTTATTGGAAACTCCATTCAATTTAATTTCAGTTTAATAAAAATATATAATTATTGCTGATTCATTGTCGTACAAAAAAGACGCAGCTTGAAATGTCCCGTTACTAGTTTTTTGGCACAATAACTGGTCCATTGTAATTGTTTTACAAAGCCCATCTACTTGTTAAGTTAAGTGAAATGCAGACAGGACAATATAAGAAATTGAAATTCTATGAGGTTGTTTAAGCTTTTTATTTTTCTTATCTTCAAATTCAGTGCTTTGAAATAGTCAAATTTTACTAAAGTGATACCTTTCAGTCTTTTTTCTGTTTACGATTGCATGTACTACTGTATTTTTAAAATCATTATTACACATGCAAATCTTCAGGGCACTACCAGAATTATGTACTTGCGCGTGTATTTCATCTCCGAATTATGAATATTGCAAATCATTTCAAGTTAATCAATTGTTTGAAAGTTTGATATTTCAAACATGAGTTTTTTCCTACACATTCGTCCCATTATTGGTTTCCACCATAATTTCCGGTTAAACATATTATCTTTACAAAATATTATTTTGTTACGATTGATAAAGTTATCTAGCAGATCCCTTATTTCTCAGAGACACGAGAACTTTCGTGCAGCAAAAACGAAAATACACAATATAATATATATTCTAGAGGTGTAATTACAATAATGTGAGAAAGCAATGACATGGGTTGATAGAAAACTTTTTTTTTTCAAACTTTACTTTTATCTGTATGATTTTTTTATATGTAACATGTCTGGGAATAATTATAATAACCCCAAATTTCAATTCCGTAAAAAAAGATGGTGAAACAATCCTAGGGATATATCAATTAGCAAGCGTAATAAACGCAAAAATGTTTCATTTATGTTTGTTTATTAATGACTTGAAATTTCAAGATAAACATTTAATAATAAACAAGCAAATGAAGTATTTCACCCCTCGATTTGATGATAGAAAAAAACAAATTTCTTTATTTTATTTGCATTCACCATAAGGAGCAGACAATACAATTTTTGTCTCATCTGCATAGCAGAGCGAGACTATAGGCGCCGCTTTTCCGACGGCGACGGCGCGCCGCGGCGGCGTCAACACTAAATTTTAACCAAAGTTTAAGTTTTTTAAAATGACAGCATAACTTAAAAAGTATGTGGACATAGTTCATTAAACATGGCCAAAAGGTTAATCAAGTATTACTGTACATCCTGCCTGAGTTTCACGTCACATGACTAATGTCAAAGGTCATTTAGGGTCAATGAACTTTGGCAAAATTGGGGGTATTTGTTGAATTACCATCATAACTTTGATAGTTTATTGTTCTAGTTCATAAAACTTGGACATAAGAGTAATCAAGTATCTTTAAACATCCCGTCCGAGTTTCAGGTCACCTGACCAAGGCCAAAGGTCAATGGACTTCGACCACGTTGTGGGTATTTGTTCAATTACATTCATAGCTTTTGAAGTCTATTGGTCTAGTTCATAAAACTTCGACGTAAGAGTCATCAAGTATCACTGAACATCTCGTGCGAGTTTCAGGTCACATGAACTTTGGCAATTTTAGAGGTAATTATTAGATTGTTGTCATAACTTTCAAAGTTGTTAGATATAGTGTATAAAATGTGGATATAGGAGTAATTAAGTATCACTGACAAGTTTTAGGTCACATAATCAAGGTCAAATTGCAATGAATGCAGTATTGTATCATTATATGAATGGTGTTTTTTTGTGAATAATCATTTTATAGTAGTTTTCAAAGTCAGCACTGCTGCTGTATTGAATCGCGTGATGCAGGTGAGAGAGCCAGAGGCATTCCAATTGTTAAAATTATATCTCAAAATTCATTTCAATGTATTGTACTACAAACCACTTGATGCTGTTCCATGATGAACATGTAACCAGACACCGTGTGAGCAGACATGTTTTTATCGATTTTTAAGCGTCCGTTTCTCTGCAAATATCCTTTGCCCAACTGCCTTTGCTATATCTTTGTCATAAGCTTCAAAGGTAACGTCTACAAGAAAAGTATAATCTATTCCTCTTGGCAATATTGACGGAGAGCAGCCTACGATATCCTGCATGAGGGCCGGATGGATTTGGTTGCTCCCTTGTAACATCTTAACTATTTCGAGACCAATCTCTTTCACCTGGGCAGCAGTGAAATACAATAGATATCTGAATTCTTGGACGTTAGCTCCCATTACTTTGCCAGTTGACCTTATAAACTCCTCGCGATCAGTCTCATGAAGAGATGCTAGATAGAGAGCTGCCACATATTCCTGGAACAGTTTATGAGGAAAGAAAACGTTTGTTACAGCTGGCGAATCACGCATAGACCTTTTCCATCTCGATACATGTTCATGATCTCTACTAAGGATCCCTACTTTGCAACATGTCTCCATGGCGTCCTTTAATGATCTGAAGTCATTCCCTTTGAAAGCAAGCTTTCTCATAAGGACCCCAGAAAATGCCACTAAGCCGATTTGCTTTATACAAACCTCAGCTTGATTATATTCATTTTTCAGTAGTTCTTCATTTAAAGTATTGGTGGCCTTCAGTTTTGATACGTAATGGTCCTTTAAGAAAATTATCATTTGCTCAAATAATTGCGAAAATGTCTTCAGTCTGCGAATCGTTTCTCTTTTCTCAATGTCTATATTTTCCCACAGGATACAAAGCATAGCAACGTAAATTGGGAAGGGCGCCATGTTTTCCTTGATCACATCATTCACTTCAATGAAACGAATCAGCTCTTTACCCGCGTCTACATCCTTTACGAAGTACTTGCTAATATAGCTCGAGACATTTTCAGCACTGAACCCTTTAACTGCAATGAAAGCATATGATCCGCAAAGTCCTTTATTGCACTTGATCTCGTGTGCCTTCCACGGTCTCGTTGTCACAAGTACCGTGCATTGCTTAAATTTATCCAATCGCAGAACCTGAGAAATACCTGATCTGTCATTGTTAGATAGGTCTCCATCATACTCATCGAATCCATCAAGTACAATCAAAACCTTTGAGGGCTGGGATATCATGAAATGTTCAATCTGTTCTGGGCTTACGATGTTGTTTTCATTGAGATAGTATTTCATGCAATCTCCAATTGTCTGACCTTTGATAACGTTACGCAGTGGTATAACCAAGACCCATTTGAATTGTTTGTACTCATCACACCCTTCGGACCAGTCCCGTGCAATTTTAGAGCACAAAGTCGTTTTACCAACACCACCTTCACCTTCAACCAGAAGTCGTTTAGGAAGCACTCCGTCAACTCTTGTAGTGAAGAGATTCTTGTAATCCAGAGGAAGTGTGTCTCTCGTTAATCCTTTGTCATGCCTGAGTAGAACTAAATTGGTGTAAAGTTGTTCGAATTGGACGATTAGATTGAAATCAAGCGGGTCGGGTTTTATCTTGCACATTTGTTCAAGATAGAAGGACTTGAGGTCTTCAGCACACTGTGAAACCTGTTCTTCAGTCATGGCCTCTTGAGGTTTTCCTTTGCTTGGCACTGAACAGAAATAAGGGAGAAAAATAGATATATGATATTGTATTTCATCAAAATAACGTTAAGATACTGCAGTGGGCTTACATCCAACTTGTTCAGGATAGATGGACCTATTTATATTTAAATTTTATCCAACCTTTAGTAAATGTGATCTCCGAAACCCATTAATATTTGTTAAATGAACACACGCACTGCATGTAAACACAAGTTCAAACTTATCTAAACTAAAATAGACAAGGGTAAGGGAGTTATAATTTTACTGCTGCATTATTGTTTAACGATTCATTTAAATCTTAAAAAGAAATTCCGAAAAGAGATTTTGCATTTACTATTTACTATACAATTGGCGTTAAAGTCACCTTAGTAAAAGATCTTGAAGTGACCTTATTTTTGTTATGTTCTCTATACATCAGAAGCTTACGCGGGGGGGGGGGGTATTCGTTTTTTGTTTTGTCATTTTTTTGTACGAAATAACTACCAAATTACCTAAATTTTTTGGTGAAGATCTTTTTTGGGGGATTGTGAAATTTTAATTCTGCTTGAAAACTCCCTCTTTTCAAAACCCCTGCGTACACTACTGCTTTACATTATTTTTGATTCGAAAATGTCTGTCTTTACTACATCGTTTACTGTTCCATGCGTTCATAAAATAAAAATTTGTGTGACAGGGCCAATAATGACAATAGAATATCAATAACTAATGGTGCACCCTATACAGAATAAAGTCGAATTAACAAATAAACAGTATCAAATTAGAGATCAACTTAATTTCTAAACTTCGACGAAAACAATTCTTACTGAATGTCATGATAAAATCAAACAAAGAACCAATGCATGCATAAACAAGAGGAATCACATTTACATTTTCACCATAATTATACAACAGAACATGTGACGTTGAAACCAATATTGTATCTCTCGACATGTGTCTGTCGTGCATATGGGGTCGGTATAAATGTAGCTGCACGTTTATTCATAATGTATACTTCTAATGAAGCCTCATGTAATATTTAAATGAATGGATCAAGTTTGTTGAGCTTAAAAGAGCATTCAATTTGAAATAAATGATGGTGCCTTTTCAGAATTCACATTTTCTACTGATTCTTATTTGTTTGTGTTGTTGATTTAGCTTATACGACGCGTATCATTGAGCAGTGAATTTTTGTGCTAAAAATTTTAACAAAAAGAAATATAAAGAGCATTTAATTTGAAACAGATGTTAGATTTTCAGTTATTTTCAGAATATACATTTCTAATAAATTATTCTTTGTCATAGGGCGAATCTCATTCAGCAGTGAATATTTGCGTCAAAATCTTAACAAAGTGGCCTTTTTCTTCTTCGGGGTTTTGGGGGGCTCGCTAGTTTCAATCGAGTGCCCCCCCCCATTGGAAAAAACAGACCTCTTAAAAGTATATTATGTTCCCACTGCACTATACTGAGTTGATTTTTTAAAGAATCCAATGAGGGACGCAGATATATTCTTATATTGAAAGAATAAGCTGCACTCACCATTCTTATCAGATTTAAGATATCCACCTGAAAGAGAACGACAAATTCAAAATGATTATTGACATAATAATGTTTATTTATCCACTCTTATACCACAGCATAAGTCAATAAGATTTAGGTGCATATCTATTTATGGCCTTAATGAAATTCACACTCCATATTTTAACAGTTATATTATAATGGATACGGATCGAACCCTTGCAATCCAGAAAAAATATAAGGTTTGATCCCACCCAGATTGCAATGAAACTCACTTAAAAGACAATATTGAATAATCCTTATCATTCTAGCCATATTTATTAAGAACTAATTATGCCAAATTATCAATTTTCATGAAACAAATTAGGTCGGTGATGTTAAGGTCATTGATGTTTAGAGGTCAGCAGAGGTCAAATCTATTTTGAAAGTGATGTTAAGATAAATATAGCATCGGTGATTTTTTTTTTCAAAGTGCCTTTGTCAGATAAGTGCACCAATAATCTTTACATTTCTCACTATGGTCGATTACCACCACTTTGATGTTTATGGACCTTTGGTACGTCACTTCGGGACTCTGTAGAAAAATATTGCGGGGAAAAAAATCTTAGGCTGTTGGGATTACTGTTAGATTAAACAAAGCACTGTTTCTTTTCCTGGACTATTGGAAAGCGTTAGAAAATATACCCGAAACTAAAAAAAATACTTCCGCTCCTCCTTGCAAACAAAAATCCAAAATTTCTGAACCAGGAGGAGTTTACAAATCTTTACATGAGCATTAAGGTAATAATGTAGAGCTACTCTCTGAGGAAATGTTACTATGATATTTAAAGTCATGCTTCAGTGATTAACACCAGAAGGAAAAATTGTCACTTTTTAAAAAGTCACAAGCGTAGTATTTTGACTTTGATTACCTATTATCGGAAGGAAGTTCACAAATTTTATCATGAAAACATATTCAGGAAATTTGTTTAGGATGTTAATCTCTAAAATTCGATTTAACTTGTTTGCTGAAATGTACAGTTGAATAAGCACGACTCAAAATGTGCTTGACTTGCATGTTTTATGCATATTTATTCGTAAAATCAAATAATATGGTTACATTTAGTTTTTGAATAAATTGAGTCAACAATCATCAAGCGGTTTAATGAAGATCTAGTGAAAATAGACATTTTCATGATATCCTCGGCAAGTATTTTATCATTAGCACGCAAATTATCTAATCAACCCCTTTTTCGGTATTTTCATGACCAGTTAAGATGCTTCATTGATTCTCATTCATCTTAATTAACATTCAAGCTTGACGGAACGTGTGGAATGTGAACATCTCTATTTTCGTGTTAGGGACTTTAATGGGATTGCTGACTATGTATATCTATCAAAAAGCTTTTTGCATAGTTCATTTAATTTTATTAAAAAAAAAATATTCCCATTGTGTAATGGTTTAATGAGCATACATGTAGTATTGGAAAATTATGCAAATAGCATTAAGCCGTGTGCGAAGTTTCATGAAAAATATCTAGGCAGAAGTAACCCGAAAATCATTCATTCAATGAATGCTAATTGTACTGTTGTTAACATTTTGATTTCCTCTCTAATTCTCTAATAGACATTGTGTACAACATAAATGCATATATTTTAGTGTAGTAACCCCTATTCAGTATGGTGGAACTGAAAAATGCCTCTAGCAATATCATCTAGCAGTAATGTATATCAACCATTGGGCAGAATTCTGAGTAAAAATTACATTTGTTAATTTATGGCAGAGTGAGCACACATTGAAGGGGAAAAATAATTCTCAATGTTACAATACTCATTTTGAGGGGTCGCGTGTTGAAAATTAGGAGCAAAATTCCGCTTCAGCTGTAACTTAATTTTCGTGTTCATTATTCATCATTTCATGACCACACACACTATCTTCATTTCTATGTTTACACTGTCATGGTTGAGCGAGCACACTTGAAAACCTGAGAATAAATACGGTTCATATTCATAAATGGATCCTTTACTAACCATTTCACAGAATCAGTTGAAGTTATTTACAAACATCAGTGGTCGATCCAGAATTAGAAAATGGGGAGGGGTCCGAAAAATGACAGTAAGCATTCTAACGTTTCTCCCTTTTTATCATGTATAAGTAACCCCCAAAATGTCCCCATGCAACCGCGCATCTTCGTAATCAAAGTTTCGTGTAGAAAACCACCAGCGAAACTTTATACCTCAAATTATCCATGAAAAGTTATAGTTACTTTTTGTTTATAAATATTCAAAGCAATATCCGTTCGTTATTATGGGGAGTAAAACACATCATCTTTTTCGTCATCAGAAGCCTATTTACTGAGACGTTAATTAAAGTGATAGCCTAGGCTGAATATTAGTTTTAGAATAATTTATGATTTGTATTTTGTGTATTCCTTTATTTGGTTATAAATGAATAATGGTAGTAGTTGCTCAACCCTCCACCCCCCCCCCCCCGAAAGCACGTCATCTCCTAGGAAATTCCTCACATTATAGAATTTGATGAACATAAAAAAGATGAAGACTATTTTGTTCTGGAAAAAAAATACAACACTGTAGTCACCTTCTAATAGCTTTGTTTGAAGCGCACCCATGTTGGCCTTTTCCAGAATCTCTCCAAGTACTGTCCTGCAGTTTGTGCCATCTCTCTGCTTGATTTTCCATCGACCGAAAAGTTCCAGCAAAGCTCCTGGGATGTTCAAGTGATGCTCTGTGAGAAGATTTTTGCTCTCTATGTAGCTGAAGCCCATGCAAATGCACAATTCATAGTAGTTGTCACCAGGAACATCTTTAGCAAGTAATACTAGCTCCATGTCTTGAAGGGCACTATCAATCGTGCTGCAAGTGGGATTCAGATAAAAATTATAAGTTTATTGATTAAAATCTACATATTCAGCAACAATGATGAACTTATTATTGCTTGTTAAAGGGTGGAAGGAAGAAGGTGTTATTTACAAGACAAAGACCCTGTGGAAAAACAAGTATAGTTAAACTTATGAAATATATTTGCCCAGTGACGTCGTTGGGTCATGGCATGGGGGGGGGGGCACCAGCAAAAAAATTGAGTCACCTAGTGAGCTCATTCCATAGGTATGCTGACATAATAGAGACATTTTAAGGACAGTGTCATTGAACGGATATGTATATCACTTATCATATAATGCGAGCGCGAAGCGCGAGCTGAAAATTTTTGATATTGAGACCTAAAAAGGACATTACAAGCAAATTTTTGTAATCATGATATATACCTGTCTCGCTAAACAAACAATGCGAGCGCGAACTGAAATTTTTGTATACATTGACCCCAAACATACATTTCAAGGACTATATTTTAGGAATCTATTAAGAGGATACATATCTCACCAAAGTAATCTAATGCGAGTGCAAGGCACTTGCTGAATTTGTTAGAATTAAATGCATGAATATATCCAAAGACATTAAGCACTTGTAGTCATTTTAATCATGATTAACATGCGCATCGAACAAATCAAATATTGTGAACGCGAAGCGCGGGCTGAATATTTGTGAAATTCAGAACTGAAGAGGGACATTTTAAGGCTTGTTTGTAGGAATTCAAGAAGAACATACGTATTTCACTAACGAAATGAAGCGAGCGCGAAGCGCGAGCTTGAATTTTTGTATATATTGACCCCAAACATGAACTATTCTTAAAGAGTCCATTTCGAGTACACATATCTCACCATAGTCGTCTAATGCGAGTGCCAAGCGCATGCCGATTTTGTTAGAATTACACCTAAAGACATGCTTTTTGTAGTCATTGTAGTCATGATTATCATACGCATCTCACTAGTCAAATATTGCGAGCGCGAAGTGGTAGCTGAAAAATCAGGAAATTCATCCTGAATAGGGGCGTTCTAAGGCTTGTTTGTAGGAATTAACGTAGACCATGCGTATTTCACTAACCATATGGTGCGAGCGCCAGCTGAATTTTTTTATATTCAGATCAGAAAAAGGGAAATTTTAAGGACTGATTTTAGGAAATTATTAAGAGACATATCTCACTAATTTACTAATGCAAACGTAAGCACGGAAGGGAAAAGTCTTATATCAAGACTTTAAAATGACATGTCACTACATAAAACAATAATAATTCGAAATGCGAGGAAATATATTTAGTGTATATTGACTTGAAAACCGGAGGTTAGTACAACAGGATTATACAGTGCGTCCCAGAATAAACGAAACCGAGATTTAGCGATCATTTATCATAACTTAATCATAAATAGAATAGACAAATGACCTACCAATTTAAAGCTGAGAATCTCCTCTTTCATCTGATATTACTTAGGTTATTTCTTATTCACGCATGAGTGAGCAAAAACAATTTGAAGAAAGGATACCAAAAACTCATTTGGCGGGGGGTATCTGGGTTTCAAAAAAGAAAACCACATTTCTGAAAGGTTCAATATCTTCTTTTTAATTTGGTACCAAAATTACAGAAAATGGACAGGAAATAAAAAAGTTCTGGTCATTTGAAATAAGGCTTGTATTTCCATAATTTCATGAGATAAACGTGTTTTTACCTGTTTCCCACAGACATGACAGAAGCTTTCGCATGGTGAACAAAAGATTTACTGCATGGCTGATCGTCAACAAAACAGAGTGTCGAGTGAGTTTGAAAGCCAGCCTGGAGAACCTCTTCATTTTATGAAATTATTGAAATTCAAGCCTTATTTCAAATGACCAGAACTTTGTTATTTCGTGACCATTTTCTGTTATTTAGGTATCAAATTAAAGAGGAGATATTGAACTTTTAAAAAATGTGGTTTTCTTTTTGAAACCCAGATACCCCCTGCCAAATGAGTTTTTGATATCCTTTCTTCAAATTGCATTTGCTCACTCATGCGTGAATGAGAAATAATCTAAGTAATATCAGATAAAAGAGGAGATTCTAAGCTTTAAATTGGTAGGTCATTTGTCTATTTTATTTATGATTAGGTAATGATAAATGATCGCTAAATCTCGGTTTCGTTTTTTCTGGGACGCACTGTATATCTCATCAAACAGACAATGCAAGTATCAGCCGATGGGGGGGGGGGGGGGTAGTTACGCCACTGTATTTGCCTGATTGTCATGAACGTTTTTGTTATAATTCTCACTGTATAAAACATATAAGTACACAAAAATAATTCCCACTGTCATGACTGTACTTACCCTTGACGAGGGCCTGGGTTGAGTTCCACATCTCCCGCTCTAACAAGCATTGACTCCTGTAGATTAGGATTAGGCTGTTGAGGTAACTCTTTATCAACCACTTCTTTCAAGTTGGAACCGTTGCTTACGGGGGAAGCTGTGAAGGTGTGACACTCTCCAAAACTTTGCTCCCGTCGGGAAAAGGGGAGGAAAGGGGAGAGAAAAAGTGAAAGTAAAAAGGGAACGACGACAAGGAAGGAAAGAGAAACAGAAAGGGAAATACCAAATACGGGACCAAGGGGCAAACATAAAAAAGAAAATAGGAAAATTAAAGGAAAGCAGTAATAAAAGGAAGGAGAAAGAAAGGAAGAGAGAAAAGGACGGGATGGGCAAAGTCTCGTGCAAACCTTTGAATGCGTCGTTGTACTTAGTGAAGCGGACTCTTTATGAGACATTACCTGTTGAGAAAACCAACGGTGAATAGTCATGTTACATAAGCGCAGTGCTGTCGAAGAACACCTTATGTCTATGCTGTCATGTCATGCAGGGAAAGAGGGGGGGGGGGGGTAGGACAGGCTAGAACATGACGAGTAAGATAACAGGAAGGAAAAAGTTAATGGGATAAGAGCCGGAGGGGAATAATGAAGAACAAATATGATCATTCAGGTATGATATTTCGCTTGCGTTGCCTTTTAATGCTAAATATGACCTATATGTATTCAATTGTCCTTAAAATGGCATCTCAGACATGTCATGCTCGTTTAGTTTACCTCAACCATGGAAATTATGTTGTTAAGAAATGATCACAAATATTACCAACCGTTTGACTAGATGGTTCATGATGTAAAGCATCACTCCCTACACAACACGACTGTGGTGAATCTTGACCCGTTTTAGTGCTTGGTTCTGCATTGCAGTCGCCTTGTTGATTCACAAGCGAAGAATCAGATGAATCCACTTCATCTTGTCTGGCCTCCTTATCTTGCGACCCTCCTTCAGAATCACCCTCCATCGCTTTGAGTCGTTTCCAAAGGACCCTTAGCCTCTGAATACGTTCTCTAAGCAATTCTTCTCTCATCTCTCTGACCACGTACTCTTTTATCCTATGGACAAATGTTCCAATTCGGACTCTCCATTCGCTTAAAGCCACAGGCATGTTGAAGAAATCAGACGACACTTTCAGGATTACAAGCTAGGTTCTGGAAAGATAATGATACATTGCTTAAATATTTTGGTCTAAAATTACATCAATATTGTACATGTAATTTACGGTAGTGGGTGTGGTAGACTTTTTTTTCTAAGACATGCTGGAAGCTTTAGGCTAATAGGAAAAGTTTGTTTGCAAAAGGGGTTGGATCCACTTTTATACTATTCGGGAAAAATCATGTTTGGTTTACTCTGTCCCATATTGCAATATTCTTGTGCGAAACTAGATTCTCATGATATACTACCATGTGAACGTAAAGTGGATAAAAAAAGATTGTATGTCTTCAAATTTGTGAAATTATCCCTTTTGGGGATCTAGCCCCTTTTGCAAGCAAAATGGAATTAATCCAACCCCTTATGAAAAAAATATTTTCTTTGCCATTTTTGTACTCTTTTTAATAGAAATTAACTGTTCTTTGGTGTCATATTTTAAAGCTAATAGCATTTTATACATTGACACACACACAAAAAGAAATCAATCTAATAAAAAAAAGATCGAACCCTATTGCAATTGAGCTCTTCATATAAAGTACTTTTGGTAGTAGTAGTATTGATAAAGTAGAAGTAATTAAAGAAAGTAGTAGAAGTAGTAGTAGTAGTAGTAGTGGTAGGAGTGTAGTAGTACTAGTAGAAATATTAGTAGTAGTAGTACATGTAGTAGTAGCAGTAGTATGAAAATAAATAATAATAACAATAGAAGTATAATTCAAGTAGAAGTAATAGCAGTAGTTGTAGTAGTAGTAGTAGTGGTGGTGGTAGTAGTAGTAGTAGTAGTAGTAGTAGGAGTGTAATAGTACCAGTATAAATAGTAGTAGTAGGAGTGTAGTAGAACTAGTATAAATAGTAGAAGTGGTAGTAGAAGTAGTAGTAGTATAAAAATAAGTAATAATAACAGTAGAAGTATAACTCAAGTAGAAGTAATAGGAGTAGTTGTTGTTGTTATTGTAGTAGTAGTAGTAGTAGTAGTAGTAGTAGTAGTAGTAGTAGTAGTAGTAGTAGGAGTAGTAATAGTAGGTATAGGAGAAATAGCAATTGTAAAAGTTGACGTAGTGCACTGTTGACAAGTGTCTGGTACAGGGTGGTCACATCTGACCCGTGCCCCCCCCCCCCAAACTTAAGAGTCATAGCAAATATTCTTAACGGAAGTATCCCGTTCATGCAGATGCGTACCGTCCCACATGAAAGTCACCAAAAAATGTTTTAAATGTGAATTTGGCGTTCAATCACACGTGAAGATTTTGAAAATGTGCCCCCACTTTGGAAAATCCTGGATTAGCCCTGCTGTTGACTAATGGGGGGGGGGCTTGTCCAGTGAACATGATAGTAAACTTTACAAATGCTATTGTTTACATTCTTGGTAGAACCATGTAATGAATGTAATGTAATATACCGTCTAATCTTGATATAATCAAATCATGTGTAATCACATTTTGAACATTGCATCATTTCCAAAAGAATTGAGAACAATCAAATAAATGAGATGTAGTTTATACATCAAGCATAACCACATCGTGCACAATCATATTACAGTATGTATGTAAGGTACTGTAAATTTAAAATCACATTGCATATATCAATTTGTATTCGCCGAATCAAGTATTTTACTTCTTCACAGCACATGCTACTAAAAATCACATTTTCGTGCAAAAATGTATTAATTTATGCAAATGAGCAGATAATTAGCACACAAAATATACTGCATTCCATTGAAATGAAATAAATGAAACCAGATGAGCTTTTCAGAAATATGCAAGAACAGTCCAAATATGCCATGAGCAGGGTGAATTCCACAACTATAGAGTAACTGTCAATCATTTCACCTATGACAAAAGGTCTCCATAATGTGTACAGTTGTTGCAGAGAAACAGCAACGATAAAGCCTGAACTCTTCCCGCATTTCCCAGACATGCCCACAATATAAAGCTTAAGAAAAGATTATCATGTTCACACTTCGTAAAAAATGTGTGTGCAACATAAAATCATGACAGTACTACAATACAGCTATCCGACATGGAACCATAAATGAAGAAGATAGTCTGCATTAATACCATGGCACTTACTTGCAGGGAATTGTGCTTGCCTCTAGTAATCTACATCGGACGTGCAATGTATGAAAGCGCCGTATATACCAAATACAAACATCTACTCCAAAGGAAACATTTACTTTTGTCAGTCAAATTCACACTTTTCACTGGGTAAGAAACGCGTAGAAATAGAATGGCAGTTCCACTTACATATCTCATCGTCAAATAGCGGTTTTACAAATGGAATTTAACGCAGAAGTGAAACCATTTAGCTGTTCACATTGTACATGTTGTACATTGTAACTAAAACTAGACAAACGTGGTATTCCCCGCGCGCGCGCTATTTACAAAGACGCGCCGTAAGAACTATTTCCGGTGTCATAGTGCAAAATGATTTTTAATTGTATTTGACATGCTAAGTTATTCGCTCAACCGTCGGACTCAAAGTCCAGGTTCAGTCTGCCTGGTTGGTGGAGAGGCTAGTATTAGGGACAATGTGATTATATCGTGGAGTGGGGCAGTTCTTATGGCTGTCTATATACATGATATAGACTACAGTGCGAGACAGTCAGTGGCAGTGTCAGGTTCAAAGAATGAAATTACAAGACACTCGAAATATCATTAGACTTCAGCGTCAATCATTATGAGCAATCATATGAGATTCTACCAAGTGTAGCATATTGGACGTGAGGGAAGAACGCCTAGAGCTGACATAAATGTAGCATGTTTGCGTGCTTTCCAAAAAAATGATCCCTCATGGGACAGGGTCCACAGAAACGGGCGGCTGGGGGTTCACCCCCCCCCACCACTTAATATGATTGTACTTTCTTTTCATGGTCAGCACCCTCCCCACTTTCAAGACCGTTCTGCGGACCCTGTGGGAGGAGGCTATATTGGCAATATACGGACCTGATTAATGAACAAAGCGAGCGCGAAGCGCGAGCTGAAAATTTTGCATAAATTGACCCAAAATGGACATTTCAAGAACCATTTTTAAAAGGAATTTATGTACAGCATATAACAGGCCTACAAATCTCAGCATAACAATGTAATACGAGCGCAAATGCGCTTGCTGATTTTGTAAGAATTACATCATTCAAATAACGCACTTTTTGTAGTCACTGTAATCATGAACATGAGACGTGTCTCGCTAAACTATTATTGCGAGCGCGAAGCGCGGGCTGAAAATTTGTGAAATTCAGACCCGAAGAGGGGCATTCTATAGCCTTTTTTTTAAGGAATTCCCTTTAAAGAACATATACGTATTTCACTAACCAAATGATACGAAACGCGAGCTGAATGTATATATATATATATATATATATATATATATACATTCGTAACAGATATAGAGGACATTTAAGGACTGTTTTTAAGAATATATGAAAAGCAGACATATCTAACCTATCCACTAATGCGAAGCACGGACCGGAAATGTCTTATATTTAGACCTTAAGAGGGGCAATCACTTAAGTAGTAATGAAAAAGGCATATGTCACTAGATAACAGTAATGTCTCAAAGTGCGGGAAAATATATTTGGTTTTATATTGTCTTGAACGGGATGCTTCAGTTCAGCAGGATTATACATCACATTATACGAGCTCATAAGCCCTAAGCAATTATGTTTATAAAGTTATGAAAAATATTTATTATGCAATAAAATATAATATATGAAACATAACATAATATGACATAATAGAGTATACAATAATTCCTTCTTCCCCGCCCCCCCCCCCACTACGTTTCTCTTTCTTTCTCCCTCTATTTCACCCACAATGTCGGAACTCCTCTGTCTCAGCGGGAGGGTGCACTTGCACCCCCAGCCTACACCCTTGTTAAAGGGATGGTCCGGGCTGAAATAAAAAAAAAATAAAATAAAAAATAGCTTAATAAATAGAATAGAAATCACTGAGAAAAATCCCGAATATTTCGTCAAAATCGGTTAACAAATAACAAAGTGATTGAATTTTAAAGTCTAGCTATATTTTGTGAAAAAGGTCGTCATAAATATACATTAGGTGTGCTGATGATGTCGCATCCCCACTTGTTCTTTCGTATTTTATTATATAAAATTAGGTTTATTCAAATTTTTACTACAAGAACAAAAAAAAAATGGATTGACAACTGATTTAGTGCATCAGATATTTATTGCTGCAACTTATTTCATCATAAGGGAGACATATTATTCACACAAGTATGAAATAATGAAAAAAACATGATTTTATGTAATATCATAAAAAACGGAAAGTGGAGATGTGACATCATCAGCCCACATAATGAATAATTATCCGACTGCTTTCACAAAGTATTGCTAAACTTGAATAACTTTATTATTTGTTATCCGATTTTGATAAATTTTCGCCATTTCGCTCAGTGAATTCTACTCTATGCATTAGGATATAAATATTTTCAGCCTGGATCATCCATTTAATCTCTAACGAAAATTTACGAGTATAGATAACTTTCTAAACTCGTTCTGTATGAATATAGACAATCCAGTTTGTACTTGTGCTAAACGACTTTCATCTAAGACCTACTTGTCCACTGTTTATTTAATGATCATTAACATAGATAACTTTCTAAATTTGTCTATGAATAAAGACAGTCCAGTTTCTAGTTGTGCTAGACAACTGTCGTCTAAGACCTGCTTGTCCACTATTTATTCAATGATCATTAATGTTATTCCACAATCATATGGAAAGTGGTACCCTCGAAAACACACAAAAAGCGAATTTCTTGATAAATCAGACTTTGATATTGCTTTCGGAAATTTGGGTTATTTTCTCATTAGCCCCGCTCGCTCGTATCAAACAGGGTATAACGTAAACATGATGGTATAGGTGCAAATATATATCCATTGAAGGACAAGTCCACGCTAACCATGCCAACTAAAAGTTGATTTCAATAAAAAGAGGAAAAATCCACCAAGCATAACACTGAAAATTTCATCAAAATCGGATGTAAAATAAGAAAGTTATCAAATTTTCAAGGTTTTGCTTAATTTCACATGCAAAACAATTTTCCTGGTCGTATGCCAAGGAAGAGACTGATGACATCATTCACTCACTATCTCTTTTGGGTTATGGTATATGAAATATTCTAATTTTCTCCTCATTGTCAAGCGCAACAATCAATTCCTCCCTGAATATGTGGATTTATCATTGTAATCCATAATGGTTAAGTCAAGTTGTTCCTCTTCGTAAAATCTAAAAAAAAAAAATAAATTTGTATAATTTAAACTATAAAAAAAAGAAACAGTGAGGGACATCGACTCTGTATCATTTTCATGTCACTGAGTTCTGCAATTTTACCATTTTGTGAAAAAATAAGTCAGACTTTAAAATATCATATCTTTCTTATTTTACATCCAATTTTGATGATTTCTTTTGTGTTAAGATGGCTATGCTCGTCTGATCTTTCTATATTTATAAAATTAACATTTCTGGGGGTGGATTTGATCTTTGAGAAATCAGTTGGAGGCTTTACCGTGTATTCTTTGTGTGGGCATGTGATTGGTCTAATCAGTGAATATTCAGTCTCTCCAAAAACCACGGAAGCATATTTATTAACTTAGGTGATCGACTATTAAGTAGTTACAAACAATTTCTATTGCAGTATACTTAATATTATGATATCATGATGAAATACGACTCTCTTCTCTACGGAGCCCCGAAGAGGACATAAAATGAAGTGCGTCTTACCACTATTATTATTATTATTACTATTATCATTATTATAATTATTATTACTACTACTACTACTACTACTACTAAAACTACTACTATCTCGGGGCCAGTTCAAAACTTTACCCTCTTATGATATGGGGCTCCATACTTTTTTGATTGACAGCAATGTTTAATATCTAAAATATTTTGCTTGAAATGAGTATTAATGTTGACATTTTTCCAAAATCTGTTTAAAGGTGTTGGATCAGAATGAAGCCGTTGGAAAAAGTGACCTTGTTTGAACAGAAAACTCAAAGAAAAGTTTTAATGAAAGTATGAGATCATATTTTTGGCAAAGAACAATAAGATACGAGAGCATTGAATGCGCGATCCCCCTGTGCGTTGAAGATATATCCCAAAAGACATCGTTTTGCTCTTATATTATAAAAACTCTCTATTCATGTTTATATTTTCTGAAACCTCTATAGACGTAATATTTCTTGTCGTCCAAAAAAAGAACATGTAATCTAAGAATAGACTTGATAAAAGTGAAAGAAGAAATTATGTAGTGGTTTAGCTTAACAACCAAATTAGTCTCAGAGTTGAAAATATTAGGTTTCGTTGGTAGTAATTTAACATTATGGGTCCATCACATAAATGAAATTAAAGAAAAATTGCAAAAAATAGTGAAATAAGGTAGCTTGTCAAAAGTCCATGCACCGTTCTTCATCGTTCTTCCCGCATCCGGGTTTTTGCTTCGGCTTTCCCGCCCAACGTTCCCTTGCCTTCAAAGGAACGGCCGCCATCAAAAGCCCTTTGATGCCACCGTTCTTTTGTTCGTCTTTCCTGCAAGTCTTAATTTCTGTCGAAAGGCCGAAGAATCTATTCTAAATAGCTCCCTCTACGACCAAAACAAATGTGTGCCTTCATCATGTTCATATTGACTGTCGGATCGAGAGTTCGGGTCACTGTTCTGAACTACTGTGGTTCGCATCTATAATGGAAGTTCGGGTGCATTCATAAAGCCACGGTAGCTTAATAAAAATCACGCAAATGTCATAAATCGTTACTGATCACACGAATTTGCTCCAATATCCATGAAAACCTCTTTTTTGCAATTGAAAGAGAGTCAATTCATGATGTTTTATGTGGGAAATAAGATTCCACATATTTTCGTTCCGTAGGCCAAAGCCATTCGTAGAATTCACGTCTACTTAGAATATTAATTATTACTCGCATCTCAAACAAGTGTCGAGAGCCCCCCCCCAAAAAAAAAAAACAGAAGGAAATAGAATGATTAAATAAATATGACCGGAACAGCTTGACACTATTAGGCATAGATAGATCAAAGATTTACAAAGATTTATTAGAAACTGTTTTAAATAGTCTCTTAAAATTTTTGACGGGCAACCATTTCCCCAGGATAACATATTGTCTCTTAGTTTTCTTTATCTCCATGTTGTAAAGAAGCGGGATCAAAAGGGATTGTGAAAGAGGAAAAAGAAAACTAAGAAGTCAAAGGGAGAGAAAAGGAAGGGGAAATAGAGAGAAATAAGAAAATAATATTGGGATGGAAAAAGAGGAAGGGTGAAAAAAATGGAGGAAATACAGTTGAAAGAGTGGGAAAAAACTCGGAAATTTGAAAGGGGTTCTCCAGATAAGCGATTCCATGTCCCTCGACGTCAATGTCCGATTGTGTTAAAAACGACTGTCATCGATTAATATTAATCTTTTTTGGGGTTGTTGTTTGACCAAATGCGTGCGCATCCCGATTTCTGCCTCTGCATCGAAATCAATATTCATGAGAAAGCAGAGTTGTGTTCTCGCAGAATTCGTGATCAGGTGGGGGGGGGGGGGGGGGGTTAAAAACATTTTTCCCAAAATTCATGACTTGCGTTTTCGGAATGAGAGTACGCATGCGTGTGGACTGGATATTTACGAAATTGTCGTCTATTTTGAAAACTGTATGCCATGAATGAATCAGCATCCTCAAATTTCCGGTACCCTTCTATCACTGGGGGATTCAGGGGAGGGGGGGGGGGGTCTGCCCCTTGCCCCCCCCCCATTATGAGAGGCACAATTAAAATTTGTAATGCAAAATGCAGCCAAAACAGAAAAGTGCCCCCCCCCTTGAAAGCGAACCTATTTTTCCCCCTGTCATGGATCCGCCCCCACCTTTAGACATTATGTTGTATAGACCCAATTCTTGGTTGGATTTACATTTACATAGGGCCCCCCCAACCTATTGGCGGAGCAAAAAAAAGGGAAAGAAAGAAAAAGAGAGAAAAGAAGGGGGAAAAATAAGAGGAGGAAGGCGAGTAAATAAGATGAGGCGAAGACTTAGAAAATAACTTTAATAATCATTACGCTAATGGGACAACCAATTCAAAGAAATAAACAAATATCAACCTTGGGCGGCCGATCGGGGAAAATATGGGTGAAAAAAATCACCCTCCCCCTATTGGCGGAGGCTGGATCCACCCCTGATTTAGATTTACATTTTATTTACACTATCGATCCCCTCTCGGGGCATGAGAGTACAATATAATAACAACATATAACAGACTAAAGTATAACTTCATTTAATTGGTTTAACGTATATAAACCTAATGTTCGGGATTAAAGATAAATACCAACTGTGGTAACGATCACAAAATCAGTTCGATCAGAATCCAATGAATTTTACCAACGAAGTGTTTGTTTGTATAAATGAAAAATATTTGCCAAATAGCCATGTGAAAGAAAATCGTAAAAGTGCTGAGAAATGAGCGATATAAGCACAGAATTCCATCAAATGTCAGATATTTTTAGGCAATATTATGATACACTGTACCACGTATGCTTTTATGTTTTAGTGATCATCAGAATTATCGATATTGAGCGGCGATTTCATTATTCTACAAAGCTAAGTGTATTTTATTGTACTAGATCTAGATTTATGATGAATATTTCGTATCGAAATCGTCATGTAATCATATTTAAAATTGCTCCTGATACCTTGTGCTGTACATGGTCTGTAACCTCCCATAGTTATCGATATCGTCATCACCGCTGTTACTATCGCAATCATCTTCATTTGTCTATTATAAGTATTATCTTCGTTAACATTTCTATTATTTCATTATAATTTTATCTTCATGAATCGATGGGGTGGGAGAAGGAGGAGGAGAAGACTGAGAATTACCAAGGAGAAGCAGACGTACATGTAGAATGGGGGAGCAGTAAACAGGGATGAGAATAATAATGAGAGATGAGGAAGGATATGGAGAGGAAAAACAAAGATAGAGAAAAAAAAAGGAGATGCAAGAGAAAAAAGAATAAGAACGAAGGAAAAGCAGCAGGAGACTTATAAGAAGGGCAGGTGGGCAGAAGAACAAGAAGAGAGACGTAGAAAAATGGGAGGAATGAAAGGAAAGAAGCAGCAGAAAAGAATAAGGTGGAGAAAACAGAATAATGAAAGACGACTAAGGATATGAAGAAGAAAAAAAAGATAAAGAAAAGGAGGAGTAAGAAGAGTAGATGAAGAAGGGGGCGAAGGATGAGCACAAGAAGAATAATAAGGTGGAAAAGAAGAATAACGACGGAGAAACAGAAGAAATAGAAGAGGGGGTGAGTTTGTTCTAAAGTAAAATCAATGTGAGTAGAATTAAATTAATGTTTTTATCTATATTGCAGTGATTACATCATTACAATACTAGGATGCCATTATGTTCAATAATTTAAGCTTGGCAAATTCTGTACTTCACGGGTGAAGATATGGGGCCGTAAGCTGCAGGGAGATATGTAGAGTGATATATTAGCATTAGATCATTACTCTAAAATAGATGGAATATGATTATTTATTTATAACTAATATTAGTACACTTACTGACCTAAACTAAAGCAAAAGCAAATATGGCCATGATCTAAGCTTCTCCATCAAGAGAATTTAACATTATTGACCTTTCAGGATTGCTTGCCATTGATACTCATCGAACTGTTCTTAGTCATTGCCCAGGCCTATGATCATGAAAGAGCAAGATCACTCGCCCGTATAGTAGAGAATCATTGACAATAGCATGCTCAGCTGGTTCGCCAAAGAAAACAATGGGAGAGCTAGACGCTCACAGTCTTTAATTCCTCATATCCGCTGTCGTGATTATTGTAGTAATTTCAATAGATAAACCTACTTCAAAAGACCGTTGGCCCGCCCGATGGGGAATCTTTTGTAATAATGTAGTGTTTTAAAGTACGTGTATGCAGTAACTACCATCCCGACTTCTGTTGTGCTATTTAAAAGATTTCTTTCACCATCATCGAGGAGCGATTAGCGTGTAAAATCGCATAAATTATCTCACATAACGGATCTAATGTTCATGATTACCAACATCACCACAATCATTACCATTATCTTTCATATTTTTTTAATGATATAAACTATACAATTGATACTGGAGAACGATTGGAAATAGATAATGAATGAATGATGATGATAACAGTGATGATGATGGTGATAATTTGAACTTTGAAGTGATATTAATGGACATGATAATAAGAATAATAATATCAGTGATAATGTTGATGATTAAACATTAACAAGCGAAGATGATTGGTATATTTGCGGCAATGAACCATGTATAACTTGAGAAGCGTTTTTCCTTTATCACGTTTGTTATAAAAGGGTTTTCATATCCTGATCCTGCAGACATAGATTATATGTAGATTAAAAAGAAAGAGAATGGATAGCAATCTAATTATGGAAAAGATTTAGCGGGATGTCAAGTCCGATGCAGTATAAAAAATGATTGCATATCGAGGTCGATGCGATTTTTTAATATCAACGATATCATCCCCCAGAGTCTATCAAGTTATGAGTTTATGTGCATTTTTAGCAAAATTGACATTTGTAATACGAGATTATTCAAATTTTAGAGTGCTGTAACATCCGAACTGCGTGGCATTCCTGCTGCGTACGTTTTGAATTCATCGGATATTTCGATTTCTGGATGCATGTTATATCAGTTAAAGCGGTGTACGCCTGAATCATATTGATTGTCATTTGTATATATTAACTTTATGATAACGTTGATATACAAAAACAGAATTCATCAGGTTCTTTATCATTACACCAATGATATGAACTTATGCACATATAGGCCTACGTCTTTTGCTTGATAGAACACTGACACCCCCTCCCCTCCATTAGAGCGAGAACAATATTGTGCCCTTTCATTAATATTGATTTCGATAAGGAGATCGGGAACCGCAAGCCATTAATAGGAATTTACATTATTTGTATACCACTTACAAGTGAAGCACAAAATATGTATCTAAACGCTACGGAACAAATAGAAAGAGAGAATGAATTTCACCAAAAATTAAAGTAGTTGCACAGTTCACATTAGGCTGTAAACGATAGGGGGCTTCCAATGCGGCGGGAAAGGCTATTTACCCCCCCCCCAAAAAAAAAAAAGAGTTTTAACATGGATTTGAATTTCTCTCTTGAATCTGCTTGTTTAATGCTTTCTGTTAGATTGTTCCTGAGTTGGATCTAGGGGGGGCAAGGGGCCCGCCCCTCCCTCCTCCCTCTATTGGCGGAGCAAAAACAAAACGGGGAAAGAAAGACAAAAAGAGGAAAAGAGTGGAGAAAAAAACATAGGAAGAGGAAAACGATTGAATAAATAAGATGAGGGGAAAACAATTTTAAAAAAATTATGTCATGTCATTATATAAAATTTTCGCTCCTACTTCACGCTTGCATTGCCTTTTAGGTGATTTACACATATGGAACTCAAAATATCAAATTTTGAAGTCAATATACATAACATATTTCAAATCGAAAGTCGAACTTTCATTTTTAAAAAGTGTTCTGTAAAAATTTATTTTTTTATTGTCTGAATATCAACATTTTCTGCTTCCGCTGCGCGCTCACAAAATTTGATTTGTCAGGTACCTATTATTTTCCTGTATTCCGTTTTAGTTATCAGAATATCCCTATTCATGTCAGATTGTAAAAAAATATTAGCTAGTGCTGCACGCTCGCATATTGATTGGTGAGTTATGAAAATTTCAATATTAATTATAGTACAAAATCTCCATTTTATGACAGTTTATCAACAATTTTCGGCTGGCGATTTGCGCGCACATTGATTGTTGAAAATATATCAACTCAGGCATCTTATTCATAATTACAAAAGTGCTTTAGATATATAATATTGACAGATTTCGCACTCTGATTAGGTTTATTAGATTAATGAATTAATTTATTGATAAATTGTCCCTTTTTCAGAATGGAATATCAAAAAGTTTCATCTCGCGATTAGATAAGAAGAGAAATAGGAAGACAGTCATAATTTTCACATGATGGAATATTGTTCTTAGAAATTCCCGGCCCTATGTCAAAACTCAAAATAATAATAATGAATCATATATGTTCCTTTTTAAATGTGATCCATATCCACTCACAATTCTACAAATCTCAAATTTTCCTCGCGCTCGCTTCGCTTGCTTAGTTATGTATTTACCTTTTTCATGATTACAAAGATTGCTTAGAACTTCTATTCTTCAGGTAGAAAAGTAAATATTTTCAGCTCACGCTTCGCGCTCGCATTATTTGATTGTTGAAATATGTAACGTTTTCATTTACAAATAATTAAAAGCAGCCGTTAACAGATTCTTTTTTATCAGAACGATCAATGCGTACTAAATTCATTCATCTCGTTTAGGATCACAAGCATTGACAGAATGCTATTTTAGGACAAAATACATGAAATAAAAATTTAAAAATTAGCGCGCGCTTCATGCTCGCACTATTTAGATTAGGCTTGTGAGATTATTTTACATATATTTTTAAATTTGATTTAAAAGAATAAAGCTTAAAAGTGACACTATTTGGTTTACATATTATGAAGCGCCTTCTCATATTCCAATTTTACCTAAAACGTAAGTATTTTATTTTCAAACGAAATCTATGAAAAGGGTGCAGTTAGGCTTTCATTTTGATTCCAAATAGTCTCATAATTGAGATTAGTTGCAAACACGGTTTTCGAATAGAAGGCACATCGGGGAACATCAAAGTATCAAGACAGTCACCCGCGCTGACAAAGTGATAATCTCCCCTTGACATACCCCTACCAATTTTTCTATTGAAATCCGCAACCCGTCAGACCACCTCTATGTTCAAGAATATACGTTAATCTCCCCAATCAAGAATGGGGTAATTTAAATCTACCTTGTCAATGGGGTAAGCCGTTAAATACAGCTTGCAATGCGCTGGCCCATGTCATTTTCAATGTCCGGCTTTCGGGGAATTAAAATGAGCATCAAATGGGTAGTTTTCTTGTTCTCGTTTTGTCCCCATACTAGAACCTTGATTTTGTTTCTTTTCGTAATGTGCATTTTGATATGGTTTCCATTATATTTCTTAACATTTCGACATTTAATGTAGTTTAATGCTTGCCTTCATAAAGAGCAATATTACATAAAACTTATTTGGCGAAGCAGATAACGTTCGACTGATATTTTATCAACACATTTTTGATTAACCATGTAACTTCCCTCTTTATAGGTCTACTCTTAATGTGAACATTTGAGTTATATTTATTGCCTACCAACTCTGTTTACCAGGCTAAAGTGAAGGTCCTCATTTGTGTATGAACGACATGTTCTCATTAAAATACATGTTGTGAGTTTCAAATAAAGGGGGCACACTTGTGTAAAAATGGCATATTTACATTAACAAATTTGATAAAGGCTCTCAAAGGGGGGGGGGGGGGGCACACGGACCGGATGATCCCCCCCCCCGGATTCACTACATAACTGTACCCTCTGATGTGCAGAATATAGACCCCCGTATAGACCCACTGACTTCTAGAGGTCACAAAATAGAACACAATACTTTTGAGAGCCCAACTATTGTTCAAAATAAATACGGCGCTGATTGTATTGTGTTACTCCGGCAGGATCCGCACCAGCATGCACTCCATTCTTGTTGATCTAGTATGCTAAATACCTCGGTCACATTTGTTCTAAGGAGAGTCGAAAACAGTCATTTTAACAGTTTTTGGACCTGCTAAATATAGGTTTTACTAAAATGAATAAAACGGCTGTTTTCGACTCGCTGTATGGCCGCCGTAGAGCAAATGTGACCGAGGTATTACCATTTTCTGTACGTTAATTTATTGTTTGGTGCATATTTAAATATGCAAGCTATACAGAATGCAGCTATACGATTAACAGGTGAAGTACAAAGTTGGAAGGGAAACTAGGCCAAAGAGGCTTTCGTATTACTAACTTTACGTCGGTAAATTATGTTTACCTTAGACACTATGAATCTAATTCGCAATAATTTGACATACACACATTGCAGATTAATTTAAATATTTGATAGGAAGAAGAAACCAACGGCAATATACACGTATTGTTCAAGTCAAACGTGAAGGTTAAAAAAGAATAGGTATAGAAAAGTTTTAGAAAAATTCAAAGGAAGAAATAAAGTTGGATGAAAAAGGACCATCAGAATTAAGTTGACAAAATTGAATATTATAAGTAGAACAGGAAAATTGAAAGAAATAATTAAGTCCCCTCCCCCCAGCGGACTGGGTTGAAGGGGTGGGGTCACCATGCATAAAATCATGGTACTTGTTGAGGCCTCAGCCCCAGACCCCCCCCCCCCCCCCTTCGGTTATGTGGCTCCAGGATGGTAATCAAGAACACTAGGTCACAGAGCGCTCTATTATAGATCACAGGGGAAATTTATATAAGAGAATAAAGACGGATCCCAGGTAAAAAGATTTTATAGATTTTACTGTCCAATATCATGTCGGAGTCACTTAAATGTGTTAATTTGCATTTTCATTCACGCGATATTTTTCATCGGTCATTAAAGTGTAGAATGTGATTAATAGAAGACGCTATAATTCCTTTATAAACACTCAACTCTATTCATGGTCAAGACTACCTCAACTTTGATAATTTCAATATTCATTTTTAAGTGCTTTTGATTTCGTTCGAAGGTAAAGATGTTTGTAATGGTTTTAAAAAGTAACGAAAGTACCTTTTGTTCTGAATTTCGGGCAATGAAATTCCAGGATTGTGCATTTAAGCTACAATGACCGATATGACAGCTTGAGCATCCATTTTATTTTTAAAGTTCAAATAAATTATATTTTATTCGTTTGTTTTGCACGGCATCTGTATTATGTGTGAATATATAAGTTTCTAGAATTCAAATGTTTAAACAAATGCAGTGGCGTACCTAGGATTTTCCACAAGGGGGGGGGGATCGCCCAAAAGAGTCCTCAAAAAAGGACATTTCACAGCACAAACAAATTGACAAGAGGGCTAAATTAAACATAGACCTATGTTAAGCTCAAATTTGAATTTCAACGCTGCCCTTAGTTTTCAGCCTTTTTTCCACCAAAAAACGTTTGCATTTTATGTTTTTAGTGTTTTTTTTCACAGTAGCGTTCAGTGTATTGCTTTAAACGCCATCATTTTGGGACCCAGGTATGATTTATATTGCATCTTTTGCGTGGGGTTCTGCATTTTGTTTACAAAGATGTTAAGGTCAATTCCATATCTTTCCTTTTCACCCGACAATGCTGACTGTGCGGGCTCAGTGTGATGAAAAAAATCTTACCCTCGCCTGAACACTGACTTTCAGAAATTCAATTTCTTAACGGTATGTTCTTCAAAATAAAACAACATGCTCGTGCTAAAGGGCTAAAGCTTAATTGTTCTATTAAAGAAATGAAATCTAAATCTTATTGAATTTTGTCATATACTGAAACCCGAAACGAAAAATTATCAAAAAAATGTGAAAGCATAACTTTTGAAAATGTATACCCCACTGAACTACGCACACCGATACAAGGACACAACGATATCCAGATCAGTGACTAGAGATCGCTCGTTTAATAGTTTGCCTAAGACGTCGATATCGTGGACATAGAGGGCGCTCATGCAGAAACGTCTTATCGGAGAGTCAACCGGGGGTGTCAAAAGAAAAGATAAAAGCGCACGCTTCCGTTTTCGCTGCAAAAGGGAACGCTGTCGTCTTAAATGGCAAGAGCACTGACCCGTAGGAAAGAAAAATGGACAATGGCACGCTGAGCGGGTTCGCCGCAGAATATGAAGGTAAAAACGCACGCACACCTTTGACAAGCCGCCTAATATATCCCCTAAGTTTTTGCTTGTTTAAAACTGTATTGCGTACATCATATTATTTTTCAATGTTGCCATATTTTCATTATTGTAATAAATTCTGAGCTAGCACGTAACAAACCCATCTTAAACAATTTATGTTCACTTAAAAATAAAATTGAAGTATTTTCTCTCCAGAGGACAAGATGCCTCTAGCAAATAAGACTTTTTGTTTCATTCCCTAAACTTGTTGAAATTAGAAGACATCAATAAACTTTAACAATGTAATTTTCTCTACAGATGTTTAAATTCTCAAATTCCTCAACATACCCACTTCTGTAAACCTAACATGTACATATCGATATTTTTTTCATGACAAACTGACTTTTGGTACGAATTTATGATTACAAAAAATGTAAAACTTAGAGAAATGGAAGAAAATAAATGAAATAAATGATTATATGAATTAAATTGAATATAAACCAAAAATATAAGAAATAATCAGAAGAGATGTTCAATTGTGAGAATATTGCCTCTTGGTTAACGTTCAAGTTATCAACTTTTTGATCGTGAAGATTTTTTGTTCATGCTACATTTCAGGGGCAGTGGAACGGTTTGGAAAGTATTCTGTCAGAGACGTCAACTTTTCTGCTTTCGGTGGGAGATCTCCCGCCGTAAGCCCATCTTCCCAAAATCTCCCGTTCTCCCGCTTGAGATTTAATATCTCCCGCACAGGCTCTGTTTCTCCCGCTTTTTAAAATAAAAATTATAGAACAGGGCGACGCTGACTTGAATCGACAAGGAAGTTCTTCAAATTCATTGGGAACAACCACTGTGTCATGAACAAGTACGTTTAGGCCAAATGTCCTGTTCTATGTACTATCAGCTGTCTTCTAAAGATGTAATGGCAGTATAAGCATACACAAATTTTCTCTGACGACACTGACATTTTTGTTCTACCAGTGTACTCATGTTTGTTTACAAGTCCTTTGCATACTGATGGAAAAGTACATTGGCATTAAAGACATGGCATTAAAGTTTCGAGAAAAATACTAGCTTTGCACAGATAATTCCCTATGACGTTATAATACCATGTTGTGTCAATTTGGCAAATGGCAAGGGAACGTTTCCCACTCTAAACTTAGTTCTCGAATAAGATCTTAATCAATAGAGTGCAGAAAAAGTGGACTTGATCAATAAAGGTGTAATATTAATACTTTTCATCTTTCCTAACTACTACACTCCTTCACATTATTTAGCAGGAAGACAGATGCTTCAAAGATCAGGAGGCCTATCCCAAACTGGCAAGTGAGCAAAAGATTATGATTATCAAAGGTGCTCTTCCTTATGAGCTTTATCTGGAGAGCAACTGATCAGAATGGTTTCCCCGCAACTTGCATCCCATGTATGAATATAAAGTATAAGTTAGGAAGGCTCTCCTGTACCTGTTCATTGCACAATACTTACTCCCAAGGAATTATCAGAACTTGTTTCATGTGGATTTAAATCTGAGGCCACCATGCTCTAGGATAAGCATTTACCGCTTATCGTTTACCGTATACATGCATATAAACAACATTGTGTCATTACAAATACAAAGAAAACCAAACATGCAGCTGAGACTAAAGAGGGGGAAATTATTTTGGAAGATGAACGAGAGGATGATGTAAAATGTATTTTTTTTTTTCTTATTGGATATTTGTCTATAAATGCGAATATGCGTTGTAGAAGTCACTTTCCAAGATGGCTCCAACATGATTGATCTTAAACCGGAAATTGTGTGTAATGCATTACAGTATTTACCGTGTTTCATTTTTTCCTTGATTACAGTTAGTATGTTTTTACACAAAACTAAAACATGCAGAAAAATGAGTGATATTAAACCAAGCTAATATTACACCAGTCTTGTTACATTGCCTGACATCATTTTGACCTACCATTAGCATAACTGCACTTTATATGATCTTGTCATGTATTTAATCTCTTGTAAATTGTCTTTGCATTTTGCCACAAGCTTAAAGTAGGTACCAAACACGACATGTTTATTCTATAACGTGGCACATTCTGTCATAATTACTTAGAGGCCTATGTGAAAAGTGGGCGAGTTCCGTGGCGTCAGAAAAAAGAAATTGCCAAAGGGTGCGAGGTAGAACCCGTCCTTAAAATACACACCCTCAACTAAACATAAGATATTCCACGTTATATGTATCATTAATTTACATTGGCGCCCCAATTTGGCCTTTGATAACCTTAAGATGACCTTTAATTGCCCTGGAAAAGTTTTAGATGCCTATTAAATCATATACGGGGATTCTATTTTCAATTTGATTTCATTCGATATCAAACATGATATGTTTACTCCATTAATTATCTCATATGAATGTAATAAAACTGATGTGGTTAATGACGTCACAAAATAAATATTCATCAATATGCCAAAGGAGCACCGGTCGGATTCTCAATATGCACATCATCAGCTTAACCTTTGCCAATAGATTCACATAATATCCATCTTGTTTGTATTCAAAAACTTGATACGTTCCACATTAGATGTATTACTTACATGTATAAGGCAATCTGACCTATTGTGACCTTAAATGACCTATGCGTGATTTGAATGACCAGTGATCCATAGATTTACACTTGATTTTTATTTGATACCAAACATGGAATGTTTATTTCTTAAAATATGAAATTCATATTTAAGAGGTACGTGAAAAAGTGGGCGTGGCCTATGACGTCAATAAAAAAAATGCCGAATGGTGCCCAAGTGGCATCCGTCAGATTCTTGAAGTAGACACCCTATACTACAACTTCCAGCAACGAAATCGCAGTCATACGCAACTTGACGGTCATGCAGTCATTTTGATCATATCAACCCAACTAAACATGAAGGAGGGGGCTTCTGGGGTCTAGTCGCATGCTTTATCGGGTTGTAGCGTCGGATCGGGCAATTGCGAAATCTGCGCATTGGAGAAATTGGCCACCTTAATTCACGGAATGTCGGGTACAGTTTACACGACCATTTGATAATTTCCGCCAAACATCGGCTAAACTGGACCCGACGTTTCGGAAATATACATGTATCTATAAGGGATTCTTTTCTAGAAGAGTCGGATATACGCGATTGCCCGACCCTACGCCATAACCCGATGTGATGGTACAAGCCACATTTCCAGTAAAACAATATACAAAAAAGAAAAAAAAATTCTTTGTGTTTATTTCGTGTTCCCCATCAACTTTTAAGCCCTTCCGCTACCCCTGTCTAACAACGGGGGACTGGGATAGACTCAAATCCTTGATGATGACGGGTCTTGAGACATATTTGAAAACAAAAACATAAATCATAATGGTATTTTAATATTGTTGTAATGAAACAAGAATGCCTTATAGCATTTAGAAAAAAAAATCTGAAAATGTGTCACGTAGAGGTTTAGACTGTTGTGGCTCAGTGAAAGCCTCCGGATTTTGAACCTCGAGGTAAGGGGTTCGAATCCCATCGCAGCACTACTTTGGCAAGAGGATTAACTACATTTGCCACTCTCCACCCAGGTGTAGTAAATGGGTACCCGGTAGGAAGGTACGAGGTTCGAATTTATTGAATGTTTGAGCAACTGATGAGAGTAGCCGTGCTAAAGCCGTTTGAAGCGCTTAGAAACCTTGTACTGAGCGCTATATAAATGTTGCATTCCATTATTCTTAACATGTATTAATGTTCAAAATAAGTTAAAGTCGATTTTATTTTACCATCCAAGTTTATAAATTTTTCATAATATATACATAAAGTAGTACTCTTGGGTGAACATTATCATATCTAGATAAATAAAGTAAGTTTCACTGAGAATAATGTTAATAATTCCATCAAATTTTTAAAGCAAATAACCCCTTTATTTAATTTCAAAGTTTAGCGATATTTGTGAAACCAGTAATATGCACGTCGCCATTGATATTGATGAGGTGGACTGATAATGTTATGTCCCCGGTTTTCCTGTTCTTATGTTATTACATGAAATCATGATTATTTATATTTTACACAGGTGTGTAATGTATGTTTCTCTTATAATAAAGTGGGTTGCAGCAATGGATACATAATGCATTAAATCCTTTATCAATCCAATATTTGTAATCATTTAAGGACAAAATTTGAATGAGCATAATTTCATGTAACAAGATACAAAGGAAAATGTAGGGATACAATCATCAATGTACTCATTGACTATTTATGGAAACACACCTAGAACAGTTTCACTGAAACATTGCAAATCTTTAAAATGTCAATGCTTTGTTATTTTTTGTTAGATTTTTATTATCTTTTATAGTATTTTGTTTGTATGAATTGCATATACATGTGTGCAATCTATGATATTTTCAGCCAGGAACACCCCTGTGCATGCTGTAAGGGACCATATTTTAGAAGAGGAAGCACTAACTGTTTGAGTAGTTTTATGCTCAATTCACTGGTGTTTTAGCAATAAATCGTTGTATGTACTATGCAAAATCAGTTTGTACATCAGGGCTATTTTACTTAAAATAACAGACACTAATTTTTTACCGTTTGATTTTGAATGTAAACAAAAATGTATAAATGATCAAAAGCTCATTAAATCGCAACCATTATAAAGTTTTCAGTTGAGTAACCTTTCGTTCGATATGCATTTCTTTTTCTCAGAGAAAGGAAAGGATTATCTATTTACTGTATTACAATGGAGAGCCGAGAGGCTTTAGTCGAAATTTGGTGGACCGGGAAATCTCTTGACTCTGGATAACCATGACAACGGCAGATTTGAAATTGTTCTTCCGCTGGTAATATTCGGATGATCCGCTGTCCGAGTCCATGGCCTTCGATAAGTCTCTCAGCTCTTCATTGTGATTTTAATTGCATTTTCAAAGGATATCGATGGATTGTAGAGTTTCCCCATTGAAAAAGCGAAACACTCGACTTTGCTGCCACATGTTGCAGAGGAAATTCGCTTTACTTTCTGACTTTACACTGTTTATAATCATTTAGAGTGTACACTTCTACTTTGGATTTTATATCATTGGATTAGTATCGATGGACAAACCTGTGGATTGTTTTATTCAATTTTTGTATGCCATAGGAAATCTCTCTTTTTTCGAAAACATGGCAACACCATTGATATAATAGGAACGTGATAACACAGACTTCTTATATTTTGTGCAACAACTTTGGACTTCATTATCGCAGCAAATAACATCCGAGATTCAACTAGAACTCGAGTCGCGATTAGTCGTATATGCCTTCGCCGGTCCCATTAGAATGCGCTGGAAATTTGCTACGAAAAATCGTCGAAAGGCCGAACTTTTGTTAAACTGTGAACTCAAGTTCCTGATTGGACATTGCACCATCTCTAGAAATAGTGTTGGTGAGTGTTTCTATAAATATTAATTTTCTTACATATAACATAGATAACATATTTTAAAACCCCCTCAGTCTTTCTGTTTGACAGCCGAAAACCATGCTCAATCATCTTGCATTCGTAATTAATGTAGTCGGCGTTATATTTTGATTAATTAATAAGTCCAACATGTAAAAAATAAAATCGTCAGAATAAAAACAATAATAATTTGAATCATTTATGTAAAATGCATCTGAAATCAATTTTAAACAAAGGCTGACCTGGAGTTGAGTGGTAGCATTAAGCGATCTTAAAACTTAAAAAAAAACACAAAGAACTAAACATGATAAAAAAGTGTTAAAGAATGTTGTCATTTATTCAGCGAGCAGGCTTATTTATAAAAAATATGGTACGGGCTTACGTTTACAAATGAATAATCCTTGACATTGGCTTAATAACAATTATTGACAGAATTCTATCAAATAATCCAATGATATGCAAAGTTAACATAGAGATAAATAACCTATTCATGACAACAAAGCATAAGACTATCACCAAAATGATGAAGACTTCAATATCGTGATCCACAAAAAATGAGAAAAGCATTCACTCTTAACCATACTGAATGCATTTTGACCTGTAAGGTAACTTTTTGAAAACGGGAAACCTTGACTCTGACACCGGAGCTCTAAATCCGTGGTTACACCAAAACCCAATTCTCCGAAATAAATTCAGACAGATTCTGCCAAAGTATTGCCGAATTCGGATAGATTCGGAACCTCTTCGAATCTGATTCGGGAAGTTTCCAAAATCAAAGACGAATAGGCCCAACTCAGAGCAGTATCTCCAGAATTGACTGACCAGAATACACCGAATGCCTCCCAGAATCCAACCGAATTTAGTTCGAATACATCCCATATATAAAATATGGACCAAATGGAAATATGTCGTGACCACATTCAGGAGCAATTTAGGAGGGTGTTCGGCTTGTTTTGAACATTTCAAAACAATTCGAACCCTCCAAATATTTCCGCATCCTTCTCAAAATTTCTCGCATTCTGGGATGGAGATCAGATTATTCCATAATCCACTCAATATGTGTAGTTTGAAGGATTCGCAATTGATTTGGTTTAGGTGCCATCCGCCCTAAGTAAGGTTTAAACGATTTCAGTGTATGTACATGTTAATTAAGAGCTCCAGATATATTTCAATTATCAAAAGATGAGGGTGAATTGTTTTTTATTTATACAATAAAATATCACGGTGCCATAAACTCAAAGTCGTTATTTGCAATTCCAACAATACACTGATCCCAAGTCAAGTGCTCAAGGACGTTGTGTTTCTTAGTATCTAAAGTCGAGTACGCATTAACACTGAAAAACATAATTGATTTCAGCGTTCAATTATATATAAACCGGCACTGCAAAGCTGGTGGTCAATGTTCTCGTATATGTAACTTGGGAAAAGAAGGCTCTAGGAATTATCAGTTGTGATATTCAGACTGCACACATACATTGGAATACCAAGGCACGTGCTCAAGTAGAAGGCATTCAAATACAAATTAGATGCAAAATTTTATTCCCCGATATTAGAGACATCAATTTGAAAATCTAGGTTGAAATAAGCTTAATGAATGCCGTACACACGAAACATAATATATTAAGACGTACATGTAATTACAGTCTAAAGAAATATTCGAGAACTAAGGGTTCAAGTCACAACTACAGTTTTCAATAAAACTCGACTCCGAGCATAATACACCAAAATATTCTGATAATATAATCAAAATCAAAAGATCAATGAAATATATTACACTTTTCAGTAATGAACTACAAACACAATATTAGGTGCCACCATTATATTTTATACTACACACATTATTAGAATTTCAGAGCTTTATTATTCTTCAGTAATACACTGAAATGTTTAAAAAAGATAACATTGTCCATGGTAGTGTCTGTTAAAACCAAATCCATACCTATAATGCAGCTTTTTAATTTCCTACAAAATCGTTGTTCCATGTTTTGATCATTTTTTTCAGAACAGTTTGGCAAACATGGGGATCAATTGTTTTATACAAAAACCATTCATTCATAATACTCTGTTAAAATCTTACAATTAAGAAAGTGTTACATTTCGGAAAAAATGAAGCGATTATGATAGTACATGTATATTAGAATTGAACACCTGATTAAGTGAACAGTTTCATATTCGAAAGTAAAGCGCAGCATAATAAAACGTAAACCATGGGCATAATAGGTCCATGTGCTAACCGAATGTTTCATAGATTAATATGTAATACTGCAGAAAGCTAGATATATCTTACAATTGGTGCTACATATGAAACCTAAAACCTAATGAAATAATAGTGATTTTTGGAATGAAATATTCTAAGAGTAAAATGATTTGTATCAAATTAATCACTGCAAACATTATGAAGTGCAAGAAATGATGAACTTCAATTTTAAGTAGAAACTGTGTTTTTAGAAACAATATAATGTTATACAAATAAGAGATAACGCGAACACGTAATTTGCATGCCTATGTTGAGCAGTCATACTCATTCTTACGTTTGCAAGAAAGAATTAAATCGAGACTATTAAAGAAAACTTCACTCATATGATTATAACAATTACCGGCTGGATGCAGAGAAGCTTATTACAAAATAGGCCTTTCATATCACGTCACTTCCACATAATGACCAAATAAAAAAAAGTGGACTGGCCTAGAGCCCAAAACATGAAACATTGGTAAACAGATGTATAGGCGAATGATGTACACAATTGTTCATGCCTCTGTTTAATAGGTAAGTATCAATATAGTACAGTAATGTTGCAAACCAAAAATGCATCTATCAGTATTAGAGAAGTGACTGTTTATTTTCCAAACACATTTAAATGTAAGAAGGATACAAATCCCCAAATAATTAAATTTCTTAGATAAAAAAATTATAGTGTAAGATATTCTCTGCAGGAATGTTATCACATTACTTACAAAAAAATGTACATACTCATAGAAAAAGCTTATCAAAATATAACAAACAATACAAATATGTACTGTACACTCCAGTGCTGATCGCGTTGCATATCAAATTAGTGGCTGTTTATTTTCCAAACACATTAACATGTAAGAAGGATAAAACTACCAATAAGAACATTGCTTACATGAAGCAATTATTGTGTAAGATATTCTTTGCAAGTATGTATTACATTATTTACCAAAAATATATACACATACAAAAATTCATCAAACTATAGAAGCATGATACATTTATATACATTCTAGTACTGACCGTGTTTGCATATCATATTGTTATTGCACTGAACTTGACAGCTGCTTTGAGGTAGCGTGGCAAGAGAAGAACATTACATACGATATGTACAATATTTCATCGTTGCATAGATCGCTGAAAAATATGAGGTAGAGTAAACGTATTTAATCATGTAATAATTGCTTTAAAGAATGAAAATACAATTGGAAAGTAACTCTACAGCTTCCCAAGTGCTTACAATAACCCATCCCAGTCTCACATTGGCAAAAACCATTTGAAATAGTCACAGCACGATATATTTTCTTTTACGATCCAGTACTGAAGATAACGTACATGACGTATGAAAAGCTTTAGGCATTACAGGTTACATCCTTTTTTCTTATTAATAATAATAATAATAATAACAACAATTATATATGGTAATTATATTGCGCACATATCCACCTTGTTAGGTGCTCAAGGCGCTCCTATATTACCCGGCTAAGCTAGGCGCTCATAGCGCACACAGCTTATTAAGGAAGTAACAAGTGCATTAATTAGACCTTTTAATTATATTCAATGACATGGATCGAAATATTACTTTAGCTTGGTACCGAACAGACACGGCCTCTGTCGTATACATTGTTTCCCGTAATTATCCCAAAACACTGATGGAAACCAGGCAAAATGTTTACTTTGTTGGTAATGGGAACACTGGATTGCATAGTGGGCATGTGTTGTAGGTTAAGAAACAATAATCGTGTGAATGTTAGTTATTGTCGGATAGGAAGTTCGTTAATGATGCTTGATCATTTCATCATAATATAGCGTTGCAGAATGCAGACAGATGAGTGGATCAATATCGGTAATATCGGCTATTTGAAGCAACCATCCAATCAATTTGCAGAAAATATATAAAGATGTAAACCACTGCTTGAAGGTTATGAGTGAATTCAAACTGAATAAATAATTGGGGGAATTAAAAGAAAATAGGATCTGCAAAGTCTCTGTAAGTAGTCCTAAAAATTCAAGATATGACAACAATACATCTCAGCCATGAAGATATTTGATTATACTTCGTCCTTCCATGCTGAAGATCTTAAGGCGACGTTGGGTCCCGATCAGTCTTAGCGCGTCGCTTTCTTGGACGTGCATCCACCAAGTCCACGCTCTCCTCGCTTGCCTCCTTATCATCTTTAGTGTTGTCGCTGCTTTCACTGTGGATGCGCTTACTGTGCGAATGTAGTGGGTAACGATATCTTTCCACGCTCCCCGCAGTTGTATCTTCATCATCTCCAATGTCATCACTGATGGATATGTTTGATGTGCATATATATAGGTTTTCAATCAAATGAAAAGAAACTCACTACAATAGAAAGTGGGATTTACAATTCTCGCGTAACTTGAGCAAAATATATTGGTCAAAAGAATACTTCATTTAAGTATTTTTTTCTCAATATTAATATCTTTCTCAGTATTACAATAAGATTGAAGCTCAGAACGTTTTATTATGTCAAAACAGATGAGATTTAAGAAGGATTCATAAATCCAAACTAAATGGAGAAACCTATCAAACGAGGTCTAACAGTCAGTGAACATAAAAGGGTAGGGGAAGGTGGGGTGAGTTGAGCATAGGGGCAAGTTGTGTCACCACCTCCAGGCCAATAATGGATGAGTAGGACATTGTGGTGGTGTCATGTATTGATGACCCATTACATAAACCTTTACCCAACCATATTGTTTTCGACTTGGTAACAAAAAGTATTTTTTTAAAGGGAAAAATACAAATTTCAGCAAAAAAGTAAAGAGTTGTAAAATAGTGAAGTGCTGTTTCCCCACACACGTCTTTAAATATGATAAAGAAATAATAACAATATTGTTAGACCAGGTATGGATCTTCATTCTTTTCATAGTCTTTTAAATGATGGATGCATAAGAAATGAGTGGATGTGAAAATATCGCATTAAGTTCGGACTGGGGTACTTTGAGCCAGCCAACATGGGGCAAGTTGAGCCATGGTAATTTTTATGGTAATAAGAGTGAAGAAAAAATTGAAAAGCCATTGATATGCAGGCAAAAAGGTGTAAATTAACATGAGAATTCTTTTACTTTTAGCGGATGTTAGTATTTATAGAGAATTAGCAAGTGAAAAGACTTGAAATAAAAAATTGTCATGCTGCTTCTTCCCGCATACATTTTGTACATAGTTTTTGTGGCCCAACTTACCCCAGAAGGTGGCACAACTTACCCCACATATGGGGCAAGTTGAGCCATTTGACATCGTTTTTTTCAAAGGTCACAATGAATTTCAGTGTGGGGGTAGAAAGTTATATATAGGTGAAAAATGTTTCCCAAGAATCAAATTTAAAGGCAAGGTACTTATTTCTACAATATTATTAGTCACATCAATTCTAACATGCAAAATGTAAAAAAAGTGTCACAACTTACCCCGCCTTCCCCTACTGGGAAAGTGATAACTTAAAAAACTTTCATTTCCTTTGAACAATGTGTAATGATTTTTTAAGTTTAGCAATATATAGTGAAAAGTGATGTCACATCCCCACTTTTCCTTATCTAATGTTATTACATGAAATCATAATTCAAGACAAATATAAAGAATAGAATTTAACATTTTAATATTAAAACGGAACATTTTTCGAGAAGTCGCACCTCATCCTCAGCCTGAAAATTATTAACAGAGTCTTTGGTATTTATACAGTTAGGATGTGAAGTAAAAATTCCAAGAATGTAGTTACACAGGATTACAAGGTGTGAATTCAATGTTAAATGGAATGACGTATAATTTTTTTTTACAAGTCTATGGAGTCATCAGATAGGGGTGGGTTAAAATAAATGGATAACGTTATTTGGTAATTGTACACCTGTTGGTTTAGTTGAGGTTGTTTCCATTTGATGAAAAGCCCTTCTTTTATTTTTAGTTGAAAATCTGTTTGAGCAGTATCGAGAATTTTGAAACAGTGGGTATTGCATTCTAACAAGCATTGGGGTGACGATTGCAAGTGTCTCCAGACATTGGAGTTCTTGTCCTTCCCCAGGTGTTCCTGTACTCGTGTCTTATAATGACGCTCGATTTGACAAATATAGCGAGCTTTACATCTCGCACATGTTAATTGATATATGACACGAGCACGAAGCTCCTGGGGAATGGAGTCTTTCACAGAAAGTAAAGAACCGAGCTTGAAAGATGAGAAAAAAGAGTAATATGATGATCTTGGCAATATTGTTTAACCATAATGTTGATTCTCTTTTCAAGTTCCTTTATTGCTTTACCAATATATGGTAACTTGAAAAATCTTGTAGTCTTTTTCTCCGGACCATTGTTTGGGTTTTGGATGTTTTGAAGGTAATGGTTCAATGACCTTTCGATCAACTAACCTGGGTACATGTTTCTGTTAAACACCTTCTTCACATTCCCGATACAAGTATCAAAGAGATGATAGTGACTGCAAATTTTGTTAGCCCTATATATCAGTGTTCTAATCAATCCGGAATAATGCAATTTTTTATACTTCATTCCATTTAACATTGAATACACACCTTGTGATCCTGTCTAACTACATTCTTGAAATTTGTACTTCACATCCTAACTGTATAAATACCAATGACTCTGTTAATAATTTTTCAGGCTGAGGATGAGGTGCGACACCTCGAAACATGTTCCATTTATTGAAATCATAATTGTTTCATTTGTTCATACATGTGTGAATGATATGTTTCCCTTAATGAATTAGGCTGCAGCATCGAATATCTAATGCTTTTTAATCAGTTGTTATTCAAATATTTTTTTTCTTGAAGGAAAACAAAATGATAAACCTAATTTCATATGATAAAACAAAAAAGAGCACGTAGGGATATGACATCATCACTTTGTTAATTGAACATTCATGAAGACATGCACAGAACTCTTGTACCGGAATAATGCAAATTTTTAGATAACTTTGTTATTCCTTGATCGTTATTGATCAATTCATTTTTTTGGTCTATTTATTTCTTAATCTCCTCAAATTTTATTATTTTTAGCCTAGGGTGCCCCCTTAATTACAATTAATTGTATTGCAATCGTTATGGATTAATGAAGAGTTAAAAAACCGTTTCGTATAGTCTATTGTGCTCTCTTAGAAATCAATGGCGATGAAAAAAGAAAATGAACCAAACAAGGATGGGGTGATGGATGGATAGGTTAAAAGAATGGGGAGAAGAGGATAAAATAAAACAGAAGTGGAAGAATCAGCACTGCCCATCTCATGGTGTGCTTGTTTTTTGTATGTCAATAAGTGAATCACATTGTTAAAATGCCGGGAATAAATAATTTGAACATGATTTATCAGTGCGGACACCTCTGGCCTTTGGATCACAATATGAAGAAAAGGTGTTTTCATCCACGTAGTGAACATAATTCATTACACGATGTGTGACAGTGAACTATTTCCATTAGGAAAATATGGACAATAGAGAGAAAGAATGGGCGGGAGTGGAGTACAAAATACTGAAGACGATGTAATGAAAATGAAGTGATAAGAAACAAAATAGAGAGGAGATGAAATGGAAAAAAAATGGTAGGGAATGACGTCTTTGTCTGAAATACTTACCGACTTTCAAGAATATGATCATTCGAGATTGAATCTGTTTGGAAATGAATTAATGAAAGGTAGATCTATTCATTACCTTGGTAATTGATATTGAACAAAGAAAAGTATGGAAAATATAATAGCAAAAGTTTAGACCAGCTTGGATTTGACTTCAAAAAACAAAAAAAAAACACGCAGCCATTGACGATGCAGTGATATCTTCTCTTAGATGAAGTTCAAACTAAAACATGTAATCTATTATTTTAAAAATTTGGTATTTATTGCGCCCTGATATTATTGACACCTAGCTGTCTACATTGGGAATGACATTTTCCATCTTATCTGTACTATTCGAAAGAAACTGTCAATACAATGCAATTACTATGTCCTGAAGCAAATAGATAACTTGAACAGCTCATAAGCATTTGTTCAGTGAGTGATTTTTACGAGATTAACGGCACGGTTAAGCAAATATTGCATACACCTTTCCGTGATGATAAGTTATTTGTAAAATTTAAGGAGAAAATTGATATACCCGTGTCAGTAGGGTGTGCTCTCTGTAAGCATGGTAAGGAAGTAATACCACTCGTTGAAGGCATGCAATGGTCGTCATCGTGCTCGAAAAGAGGTTTATTTCCAATTGAGGAACCTCTTTCATGCATCAACATTAGTGAATTGATGTATGATGAAGATGATGGTAGTAATATATTAGGTTCCATTTGGGTTGGTTGTTCTTGTCTCTTGAGTACTGCAGTGTTGGTTCTTACTGATGAGCTATACTGTTGTCTCGTATCCGAGTCTGAAGAGTGTCCAAGTGAATGACTAGGAACATGGGTGAAATTCTGGGCAGCTAGATATGACTCAAGATAACGATCGAACTCATCAAGATGTTGCCTTGTGGTCAAGTCTACTTGTTCGGAAGTGGATCGGATTGACTCTGTATGTGCCCGGTGTGGATAGGTTGTCGATGGGTTCATTGACCCTGAATCTGAGTGAATACCTATTGAAGAATCACCCAGTGTTGCTACTTCTAGTTGGTGGTGAGGAAGGTTGGTTAGTCCAGTAAGAGACCCTTGGTGCTGCGATGGCTCAACTTCAGAATGGTTAGTAGAAGCAGCGGATGAACTACTTTCAGCGGGCGATTGAAGCTCTCTCCATCTTGGCCAGTACTTATCTAATAAAGGGATGTGTTTCCTTTCCATGAAGTAAGGACTCTGCAAAGAAAACAAATATTATAAATTAAATAAAGAAATGTGCTTGATGAGCCTCGGTTTATTATAAGTATCAATAAGGACCGAACAGTGGTGATATTATTCCTAGTTAAAGGAATAGTATTAGTAGTAGTAGCAATATCATTACCAGTATAGTAGTATAAGAAGTAGAAGTATTTATAATATAAGTTAGTAGTAGTGTAAGAAATAAAATTAGTTTCAGTACTACCACCACCAGTAGTAGGAGGAGTAGTTTTCTTGATGTTACCGTTAAGTCACACATGCTTGACCTAATGGTGATGTTGTAATGTGTTATCAACATTATAACATACTCTATCATCTATTATGAAGATTATTAAATGCACTTTAAATTCTAATCAGGTTTCTTGCAAACTGAAAGGGGCAATTTAATATTCCGATTCTGCAGAAAAATAAATAAATAACTTGGATATTGCTGAATTCGGAGTAACAGGTTTGTCAAAATTATGCTTGGCATGGGTCACATTACTCGTATCTACCGATTATCTTTAAACTGTTTTATGTTGTGTCAAAATGTGCACAATTCATACAGTAATCCAAATCAATAGAAGATGTGGCATTTAAAAATATTTCAAGGAAAAAAATCATGAACTTTGAACAAGAATTGAAAGAAGTGAACGTATAAAATGAGGTAAGCACATACTGAAATACAATATTGAGTTTCAAAGCACGGGATAGTGAAAATATGAATATAAAAATCATACAAATATGGGGAACTTTATATTACAAAAATATAGCACTGTTCATTATTGCTTGAATAATTGTAATGTTAAATATTAGTTCATTCCCTTACCAATATTGTCGTTTTATTATTTCAGTGCAATGAAAGTGCTTTTTGCAGCATCTGAAGAAATACTTTATTATACAATTAATGCACATTTTTATGAGTGTGTTATGACGATGCAGCACACTCGAGGGTATTTACAATAATGCGAAAGCAAGAGGCGATTGCGCCGAGTGCTTTTGCATAATATTGTGAATGCCCAAGAGTTGCTCGCATCGTCACTAACATCACGAATCTTAAAATGTGCATTAATTGTTTTATAAAACGGGTCGGCAAAATGATTTTTTCATGGAAATCTTGTTAAAATCCCTCCAACTTGTGTGTACGATCGCACAGACGAACAGATCACAAGACTGTCAATTATGACATCACAGGCGTATCTACTTTGCGCGCCTACGTAAGCGCATCAAAATCCTAGCCAGCCTCTTGAAAGTTTGAAAGTGGAATTGTACCAACAGATTGGACTATTGGTTTAATACGGCCAATTTACAAGAAGAAAGGGAAACCGGATGATCCAAACAATTATAGAGGTATCACTTTATTGAGTTGTCTGGGTAAACTATTCACAGCTGTTTTAAATCATCGACTGAATTTATATTTAGAAGACTGTGAAAAGATTGGAAATGAACAAGCTGGGTTTAGGAATAATCATTCAACGCTAGATCACATTTTTACTTTACATTCGTTACTTGAATTATACCTGTTTGGCAGAGAAAGGGTATATTGTGCGTTCATCGATTATCGTAAGGCGTTTGATATTGTTGATAGGACATCACTTTGGAACAAATTACTTTCAAGTGATATAAATGGAAACTTTTTCAAAGTGGTTAAAAATATGTACACACAAGCTAAATCGTGTGTTATCAAAGATGGTGAAAAATCAAGCCTATTCGACTGTAATATCGGAGTACGTCAAGGAGAAAATTTATCACCGTTATTATTTGCTATGTTCATAAATGATTTTAAAGAATATATCAGTGAACGTTATGATGGTCTTGATGTCTTACCTGAGAAGCTTCAGTCATCATTACTAGATCATGGAATTGATGTGTACATGAAGTTATTTACATTACTATATGCAGATGATACCATTGTCCTTGCCAAATCTGAACAAGAACTTCAATGTGCGCTCAATGCAGTATCAGATTATTGTAAAAGATGGTATTTAAATGTGAATATAGACAAGACGAAAATTGTTATATTATCCCGTGGCAAAGTAAGGAAAACTGGTTCATTTACATTTAATAACCACGCTCTTGAAGTAGTAGATGACTATGTATATCTTGGAATTACCTTCAATTATAATAATTCATTTCGGAAAGCTCAAGCTAAACAACTGAATCAAGCAAGAAGAGCAATGTATAGCATGTTGAATAAGATTTATCATCTTGATTTACCAGTGGATATCCAAATTGAGTTATTTGATCAACTTGTTTTACCGATACTCCTCTATGGGTCAGAAATATGGGGTATCGATGTGATTAGAGATTTAGAAGTGTTTCACATGAAATTTTGCAAGCAGATTCTTAAAGTTAATAAATCAACGGCAAACTGCATGGTTTTAGGCGAACTTGGAAGATTCAAATTAGATAAATATATTGAGAATAGAATGATAAACTTTTGGTGTGGATTAGTTCACAGTAGTAAAACAAAAATGTCTGGTATGATTTATGAGATTGTAAAGATACTTTCTGATCAAGGTATATATCAGACAAGCTGGTTAACAAAGATAAAGCAAACTCTTGATAGATTGGGTATGACGAATTTATTTGACATTTCTGATTCCTCGAGCAGAAATTGGGTAAAGCAAGCTGTAGATCTACGAGTAAAGGACTCACAGTTTCAAAATTGGTTAACGTTCATAAACGAAAACTCTCAGTGTATTAACTACAGAATATTCAAAGAAAATCTTCGTCTAGAAAGTTACCTCATTAATATGAATAAAAAGATAGAATCACTTTTTGTAGATTTCGTTGTGGAAATCATCGACTTCCTATTACCTCAGGAAGATATGAAAACCGTCAAAGAAACATGAGGCTTTGTACATTATGCAACCTTCAATCAATTGGTGATGAATTTCACTATATATTCGTTTGTCCTTTTTTGCTAAAGAAAGAAAGTTTCATCTTAAAACATATTACACTGATAGACCGAATACACTCAAAATGAATCAGCTATTTAGCTGTGAAAAACCAGAAATCCGTTCCAACCTTGTTAAATTTTGCAAGAAAATTATGCTTCGTTTCTAAATAAGTTATGCTCTAAATTCAATATTTTGAGCTGTAATTGAAAAGTGGTATAACAGCAAATCATATGCTGATGCCATTACTTGCCTTATATTCAACAAATGTTTATGCTAATTATAATGTTAATAACCTGGGTTTTTAATCTTTAATTTATCCATTATATCATCTGTAGGCCTTATTATCAAATTCTCTAAACTCTGACACGCTCGAAATATAAAATTTTGAGCCTTTTTTAAGGCTGTGGTTTAATATCCAACGATGCGATAATGTCGTTACTATATGATTTATCTTTTTTTTAATCATATGTAAACTTTGATTATATTTTTGAAGCTTCAAGGTAATATTTTAAATGTAATCATAAAATTATTTTTAATGCTAAAATTTGTATTATTTTTAATTTTTTTTTCTAAATGTACTCTAAATGAGATGTAAATTACTTGATGAAATACTATTTAAGATTTTGTACATTTATATGATTGTTTCTCCAATACCCACTCTATGGGTGACATGGGAATAAATGTCATTGTCATTGTCTTTGACTTGAACGCGTATCAGTTTTTACGTGCTATTGGAACTAATGCTGCAGCACAACAATTGCACAGTGCTGCACAAAAAAATTAACAGTGCAAAGTGCGCATAATTAAGGCATGAACACGTGACTTGAATACGCACTCACCATTGGCTACATCCTTGAACCCGTTTTATAAAGTACTATATGAAATAATTGTATGCATTTCGTGATTAACTTTACGCATATTGTATTAATCAATTCAATGTATCTATGTATAGAAAATAGGATACATCATTCAAAACAAAACTCATATGGAGATTGATTTCCCCTACTTTCTATTAACTTTGATGATGCTGCCATGGAAGCAAAATCAATGAAGAAATCGTTACGTAGCTTCAAATTGCGATCGAACGTGAGGGTTGTTAGACGAGGTAGACAGTAAATACATTTGGCTAGATGCTTACATGTAGATGATCTCACAAATCCATACCCATCAAAGCCGAGAACTAATGTATGGATCTAAGTGAGATAGAACAATGCTTATTACTGATTAGCGTACACCCAGTATTAGTCTCCAGGTGAGGAATGTGTTATCAGTTTCAATAAGAACCAAACAGTGGTGATGTCATTCCTAGTTAAGGTAATAGTAGTAGTACTAGTAGTAGCAATATGATTACCAGTAGTAGTATAAGAAGTAGAAGTATTTTTAGTATAAGTTTGTAATAGTATAAGAAAAGAAATATTTCAGTTCTACCACCACCAGTAGCAGGAGGAGTAGTTTACTTGATGTTACCATTAGGTCACGCATGCTTGACCTAATGGTGATGTTGTAATGTATTATCAACATTATAACATACTTTTATCATCTATTACAAAGATTATTAATTGCATTCAAATTCTAATCAGGTTTCTTGCGGATTGAAAGGGAAATTTATATTCCTCTTTTGGAAAAAAATATAAATAACTTGGATGTTGCTGAAGTCGGGGATGACAAATTTGTCAAAATTATGACTGACATGGGGTCATATAACTCGTATCTACTTATTATATTTAATGTGGTGTCAAATTATGCACATTCACACAATAATCCAAATTCTAGGAACAAATCATGTACTATGAACAGGAATTTAAAAAAGTGAAAGTATAAAGTTAGGTTAGCAAATACTGAATTACATTAATTGACTTTCAAAGCACGGGATAGTGGAAATATGAATATGAAAAAATCATAAAAATATGGGGAACTTTATATTACAAAAATATAGCACTATTCATTATTGCTTGCATGATTGTAATGTAAAATATTAATTCATTCCCTAACCAATATTGTGGTTTTATTACTTCAGTGCAATGAAAGTGTTTTTTGCTGCATCTGAAAAAATACTTTATAGTACTATATGAAAAAATTGTTTGCATTTCGTAATAAACTTTACGCATATTGTATTAATCAATTAAATGTATCTTTGTGTAGAAAAAAGAATACGTCATTCAAAACAGAACTCTTATGGAGATTGATTTCCCCTCCTTTATATTACCTTTGACGATGCTGCCATGGAAGCGAAATCAATGAAGAAATCATCATGTAGCAGGTTAATGCGAGTGATCGTGAGGGTTGTAAGACAGGGTAGACAGCAAATAAATCTGGCTAGTTGCTTACAAGCAGATGAACTCAGAGTTCTATCCGGAACCTCTTCAAAGCGGAGAACTAATGTATGGATCTAAGTGAGATAAAACAATGCTTATTACTGATTTGCGTACGCACAGTATTAGTCTGCAGCTGAGGAATGTATTATCCGTATCAACAAGAACCAAACTGTGGTGATGTCATTCCTAGTTAAGGTAATAGTAGTAGTAGAAGTAGTAGTACTAGTAGCAGCAATATCATTACCAGTAGTAGTATAATAATTAGAATTATTTAAAGTATAATTTTATAGGAATATAAATAGTTTCAGTACTACCACCACCAGTAGCAGGAGGAGTAGTTTTCTTGATGTTACCATTACATGTAGGTCACGCATGCTTGACCTTATGGTGATGTTGTAATGTGTTATCAACATGATCACATACTTCCATCATCTATTATGAAGATTATTAAATGCATTTTAAATTCTAATCAGGTTTCTTGCGGATTGAAAGGGCAATTTATATTCCTCTTCTGGAAAAAAATGAATAACTTGGATGTTGCTGAAGTCGGGGATGACAAATTTGTCAAAATTATGACTGACATGGGGTCATATAACTCGTATCTACCCATTATATTTAATGTGGTGTCAAATTATGCACATTCACACAGTAATTCAAATCAATAGAAGATGTGGCATTTAAAAACATTTCTAGGAACAAATCATGTACTATGAACAGGAATTGAAAGAAGTGAAAGTATAAAATTAGGTTAGCAAATACTGAATTACAATAATTGACTTCCAAAGCAGGGGGTAGTGAAAATACGAATAAAAAAAATCTTAAAAATAATGGGAACTTTATATCACAATCATATAGCACTATTCATTATTACCTGCATGATTGTAATGTAAAATATTAGTTCATTCTCCAACCAATATTGTGGTTTTATTACTTCAGTGCAATGAAAGTGTTTTTTTGCAGCATCTGAAGAAATACTTAATAGTACTTTATAAAATATTTGTATGCATTTCGTGATAAACTTTACGCACATTGTACCAATCACTTCAACGTATTAATGTGCAGGAAATAGAATACATCATTCAAAACAGAACTCATATGGAGAGTAATTTCCCCTACTTTATATTACATTTGACGATGCTGCCATTGATGCGAAATCAATGAAGAAATCATCATGTAGCAGGTTAATGCGATTGATCGTGAGGGTTGTAAGACAGGGTAGACAGCAAATAAATCTGGCTAGTTGCTTACATGCAGCTGAACTCATAGGTAAATGCAGAAACCGTCCAAAGCGGAGAACTAATGTATGGATCTAAGTGAGATAAAACAATGCTTATTACTGATTTGCGTACGCACAGTATTAGTCTGCAGCTGAGGAATGTATTATCCGTATCAACAAGAACCAAACTGTGGTGATGTCATTCCTAGTTAAGGTAATAGTAGTAGTAGAAGTAATAGTACTAGTAGCAGCAATATCATTACCAGTAGTAGTATAATAATTAGAATTATTTAAAGTATAATTTTATAGGAATATAAATAGTTTCAGTACTACCACCACCAGTAGCAGGAGGAGTAGTTTTCTTGATGTTACCATTACATGTAGGTCACGCATGCTTGACCTTATGGTGATGTTGTAATGTGTTATCAACATGATCACATACTTCCATCATCTAATATGAAGATTATTAAATGCATTTTAAATTCTAATCAGGTTTCTTGCGGATTGAAAGGGCAATTTATATTCCTCTTCTGGAAAAAAATGAATAACTTGGATGTTGCTGAAGTCGGGGATGACAAATTTGTCAAAATTATGACTGACATGGGGTCATATAACTCGTATCTACCCATTATATTTAATGTGGTGTCAAATTATGCACATTCACACAGTAATTCAAATCAATAGAAGATGTGGCATTTAAAAACATTTCTAGGAACAAATCATGTACTATGAACAGGAATTGAAAGAAGTGAAAGTATAAAATTAGGTTAGCAAATACTGAATTACAATAATTGACTTTCAAAGTACGGGGTAGTGAAAATACGAATAAAAAAAATCTTAAAAATATGGGGAACTTTATATCACAAAAATATAGCACTATTCATTATTACTTGCATGATTGTAATGTAAAATATTAGTTCATTCTCCAACCAATATTGTGGTTTTATTACTTCAGTGCAATGAAAGTGTTTTTTGCAGCATCTGAAGAAATACTTAATAGTACTTTATAAAATATTTGTATGCATTTCGTAATAAACTTTACGCACATTGTACCAATCAATTCAATGTATTTATGTGTAGAAAATAGAATACACCATTCAAAACAGAACTCATATGGAGATTGATTTCCCCTACTTTCTATTACCTTTGATGATGCTGCCATGGAAGCCAATTCAATGAAGAAATCATCATGTAGCTGGTCAATGCAATCGGTCAGGAGGTTTGTAAGACGGGGTAGACAGCAAATAAATCTGGCTAGATGCTTACATGCAGATGAACTCAGAAGTCCATGCGGATCCTCTTGAAAGCCGAGACATAATGTATGGATCTAAGTGAGATAGAACAATTCTTATTACTGATTGGCCTACACACAGTATTACTCTGCAGGTGAGGAATGTATATATTATCAGTATCAACAAGAACCAAACAGTGGTGATGTCATTCCTTGTTAAGGTAATAGTAGTAGTACTAGTAGCAGCAATATCATTGCCAGTAGTAGTATAACAATTGGAAGTATTTAAAGTATAAGTTCGTAGTAGTATAAAGAATAGAAATAGTTTCAGTACTACCACCACAAGTAGCAGGAGGAGTATTTTACTTGATGTTACCATTAGGTCAAGCATGCTTGACCTAATGGTGATGTTGTAATGTGTTATCAAAATTATAACATACTTCCATCATCTATTATGAAGATTATTGAATGCATTTTAAATTCTAATCAGGTTTCTTGCGGATTGAAAGGGCAATTTATATTCCTCTTCTGGAAAAAATGAATAACTTGGATGTTGCTGAAGTCGGGGATGACAAATTTGTCAAAATTATGACTGACATGGGGTCATATAACTCGTATCTACCCATTATATTTAATGTGGTGTCAAATTATGCACATTCACACAGTAATCCAAATCAATAGAAGATGTGGCATTAAAAACATTTCCAGGAACAAATCATGTACTATGAACTGGAATTGAAAGAAGTGAAAGTATAAAATTAGGTTAGCAAATACTGAATTACAATAATTGACTTTCAAAGCACGGGGTAGTAAAATACGAATAAAAAAAATACTCAAAAATATGGGGAACTTTATATCACAAACATATAGCACTATTCATTATTACCTGCACGATTGTAATGTAAAACATTAGTTCATTCTCCAACCAATATTGTGGTTTTATTACTTCAGTGCAATGAAAGTGTTTTTTTTTTGCAGCATCTGAAGAAATACTTAATAGTACTTTATAAAATATTTGTATGCATTTCGTAATAAACTTTACGCACATTGTACCAATCACTTCAACGTATTAATGTGCAGGAAATAGAATACATCATTCAAAACAGAACTCATATGGAGAGTGATTTCCCCTACTTTATATTACCTTTGACGATGCTGCCATTGATGCGAAATCAATGAAGAAATCATCATGTAGCAGGTTAATGCGAGTGATCGTGAGGGTTGTAAGACAGGGTAGACAGCAGATAAATCTGGCTAGATGCTTACATGCAGATGAACTCAGAGGTCCATGCGGATCCTCTTGAAAGCCGAGAAATAATGTATGGATCTAAGTGAGATAGAACAATGCTTATTACTGATTGGCCTACACACAGTATTACTCTGCATGTGAGGAATGTATATATTATCAGTATCAACAAGAACCAAACAGTGGTGATATCATTCCTTGTTAAGGTAATAGTAGTAGTATTAGTAGCAGCAATATCATTGCCAGTAGTAGTATAACAATTATAAGTATTTAAAGTATAAGCTCGTAGTAGTATAAGGAATAGAAATAGTTTCAGTACTACCACCACCAGTAGCAGGAGGATTAGTTTACTTACTCTTACTCTTTATCAAGTGATAAAGAGTTGCAGCGGCACTCGAAAGCTCGTGAACTTGTAAGCTAGTGAACACTTTTTGCGAGAGTGATCACGAATTTACTAGAAAGCCAGTGAAAACTTTTTGCGAGAGTGATCACAAATTTCCTTGTTGACCATAGTAGATTGCGAGACAAATGAATACCCTCTAGCGATCAATAATTTGGATGTTTACTGAATTCGGGGATGACAAGTTGTTCAGAATTATGACTGACATGGGGTCACATAACTCGTATCTACCGATTATCTTTAATGTGGTGTCAAATTATGCACAAACCACACAGTAATCCAAATCAGTAGAAAATGTGGCATTTACATATCTAGGAGCAAATCATGTACCTTGAACATAATTGAAAAAATCGAAAGTATAAAGTCAGGTTAGCATAAAAATAAGATATTGAGTTTCAAAGCACGGGGTAGTGAAAATACGAACGAATATCACAAACAAGTGGAATGCCTCTGGCCGTCTCACCTGCATCACGCGGTTCAATATAGCAGCAGTGCTGACTTTGAATACTACTCTAACTCGCACAAGATGTTCAGTGATACATGGTTACTCTTATGTCCACTTTTTATGAACTAGACCAATAAAATTACAGAGATATGATGGTTATTCAACAAAAAAACCCAACATGGCCAAAGTTCATTGACCTTACATGACCTTTGACCTTGATCATGTGACCTGAAACTCGCACAGGATGTTCAGTGATACTTGATTACTCTTATGTACAAGTTTTATGAATCAGATCCATAAACTTTCAAAGTTATGATGGTAATTCAACAGATACACCCAATTCGGCCAAAGTTCATTGCCCTTTGACCTTGGTCATGTGACCTGAAACGTGCACAGGATGTTCAGTGATACTTGATTACTCTAATATCCAAGTTTAATGAACTAGACCAATAAACTTTCAAAGTTATGATGGTAATTCAACAGATACCCCCGATTCGACCAAAGTTCATTGACCCTAAATGACCTTTGACCTTAATCATGAGACCTGAAACTCATGCAGGATGTTCAGTGATACTTGATTAACCTTATGGCCAAGTTTCATGAACTAGGTCCATATATTTTCTAAGTTATGATGACATTTCAAAAACTTAACCTCAGGTTAAGATTTCGATGTTGAATCCTCCAACATGGTCTAAGTTCATTGACCCTAAATGACCTTTGACCTTGGTCATGTGACATGAAACTCTAATAGGATGTTCAGTAATACTTGATTAACCTTATGGCCAAGTTTTATTAACTAGGTCCATATACTTTCTAAGTTATGACGTCATTTCAAAAACTTAACCTCAGGTTAAGATTTGATGTTGACGCCGCCGCCGCCGTCGGAAAAGCGGCGCCTATAGACCAATTTCACGGCCGGTTTATGTATTTGGCCCTCTATCGGCGACGCCATTGCTGCGGTGGGCAAGTGCGCTGACCGCGATTGGCTCTGTGTACAAATTCAATGAAAGATTACAGATAAGCTCTGATATTGTGTCATTAACTTCATCATAAATCAATAAAATAAAGCATGGACACCTGGGTAGACGATGTAAGACAATGGCCATATCTGACCGATGAAGGTATGATGAATTTTTGCACTTTGGCTACTTTTTCCCCTTAGTTTTGTCAGTAAAAGTGAGTTGATGATGACCAAGAATCGCTGTTGGTTTTCATCAGGGAGCTCACTTCTTGTTGCTAGTAAATTGTGTTAGAGTAGCGGGAGAGTGAACGAGACATAGAGTGAGAGAGAGGATGAGAGAGGGGGAGAGAGTATGTGTGAGAGGAGGGGGATAGTGAGAGGGGAGAGGGGATAGTGAGAAGGGGGGGGGGGTAGTGAGAGAGGGGGGGGGTAGTGAGAGAGAGGGGGGCTAGCGAGAGAGTGTGTGAGAGAGGGATAGTGTAATACAGAGAAAGGAATAGTGAGAGGGAGAGAGGGGGAGGGATAGTGTGAGATAGAGAGGGAGAGAGAGAGAGAGGGACTGATATTTCCATCTAAGCATGATCAAATAAATCCCCCCTCCACCCCCCCCCCCCACAAAAAAACCACCACCACCACATTTTATGCAGGCCTATAAGTATCCAAAAGAAGGGGGCAAGGCAAGAGAATAAAAAAGAGAGGAAGGAGAAAGGAGGAAGGGGACGCATTCCTTCACCACGGCCTGGAAACCTATGCAGGGAGTACGGCTTCACACACAAACAGGCTTATGAGTCCAAGGCGAGTGAATTTCACATTCACTTTGCTTCCAATCCTGAAGCTTTCTCCAATTGTTGTGGCAATTGAACACAGCACAGCTGCGACCTGAACTTCTCCGATTAATGCTCATTGTGAATCTTACAAGAAATCTGCTCAATTGGTCCAAAATAAAAAAAATCGAACGAATGTACCAAATACCCTATTGACTTGTGTAGTATAAAAGTTGATTCGCCCACCGCAGCATGGCGACCAGTCTGCTGCCCTCTCACGTTGTGAAATTGGTCTATAGTCTCACTTTGCTTCGCAGGTGAGACAAAAATCATGAAAATATGAGGAATATGATATGAAATGTATATATAGCACGATTTATTATGTTTGCTTGATTAAAATGTAACATTTTCGTTCATTCCCTAAGATATTACATTGTGATTTCATTATTTCAGTGCAATGGAAATTTGATTTTGCAGCAATCGAAGAAATATTTGATATTACTTTGTATGCATTCCGTAATGTACTTTACTCACACTGTACCGGTGATTTATCGAATGGTCTATACCACTTGGTCTACTTATCAGTTCGTCCAACTTCTCATAGTCTAAACCCATTTCGTCTACAACCAGTTCGTCTAATATCAAATTCGTCTAATTCCCACTTGGTCTAATTTTCATTTCGTCTAATTGTCATATTGTCTAATGACCATTCGGTCATATTTCCAAAAAGTATAGGTTTAGGCCTTTCCTATGCTAGACCAAACATATATAGCCTAGGCCGATCTAGATCTAGGCCTGTGTTGCATTGCATTATGGTACTCTGTGTGTACATACGTCAGTGCCCACCAGGTGTGTTTGTGCATTGTGTTTGTGTTATCGGCCAGATCACATGATGAAGGTCAAAAGTCATTTAGGGTCAATGAACTTGGACTGAGGTTTTTTTTTGGAAAGTCATAACTTTAAAAGTCTTTAAGGCCTTTTTCATGATACTTGAACAAAAGGTTATTCAAGTATCTTGCATCAGTGTCAGGTCACATGATCAAGGTTACAGGTCATTTTGGGTAACTGAACACACATTAGCCATCAAAGTCAGCACTGCTGCTATAATGAATTGCGTGATGCAGGCGAGCATGCCAAAGGCGTTCCAATTGTTTTGTAAAAGAGCAGAGAAAATATTGGTGAAGGTTTGAGAAAAATCTAATAAAGATTAAGAATGTTATTTAGAATTCAAAGTTTTGTAAATGCATGAATTTTAATATTTTTATGTTCCTGATTTAAAATTCTATTCATGATTAGGTGTGAAATGATTTGTCTATTGATATACAAAAGGTACAGTAAAAAACATTTTTCATTTTCTGAGTAAATGACATTTCATATTACATACACATACCGGTATATGTTTTTATTATAGGATGTTAGAGCTATCCTGATGGACTCTTTTAAAGTAGGAACTTTGTGAAGGAAATGGATAATGGAATGCTTTCTGTACAATCTCGCATAAAGGTTGTGCGAATCCTGGTGTCTTGGTTAACTTACAAGAATTTACAAGCAAGTAAGTGTCCTTCAAGTGTCTTTCCTTTAATGGCATTTTAAACCTTCCAAAACAAATTTACACTTAATGAAAAAAGGACTGATTACATAACATGGATTTCGGTTCATCAATATGTTACTTAACCACACAAAAACCACCAAAAATGTCAATGGCTAAACAAATGCCGGTACATTTTCATATTGTAAAAGAACATTTTTGACAAGTCTTCACTGACCTATCATGTGAAGACTATGTTTCAATTACGTGCTGCACCAAAGAATTAATTTTTCGTGTTTTCCCTTGAAATTCATGACTTCTCTTTAATACAGCCTGTATATCAATATAATAGAAATATTAAACTAATCAAATATTAAGAAATGTAGCTATTTTAAATCAACAGAGTCATATCAAACCCACTTGAAATGTACAGTGTATATTGAAAACAAGAGAAACAAAGAGAAAAAAATCGAAGTGATATGGAATCGAGCCACAAACAATTAGGAAAATTAAAGGCCTGGTCACACCACCCAAGCGTTGTTGGAGCGGTCGTGGAGCGGTCGTGGAGCGGAGAGATAAAAAAATTTTCACCGCTTGCTACCGTTCACCATTTTCGATTTCGATTTTTTTTCCCCAAATTTTGTGAGCAAAATTCAACTCTCTCTCCCTATACCGCTCCAACAACGCTCGGGCGGTGTGACCAGGTCTTAAAATCATATTGTAGAAAATTTTCAAGTGTTGGTATTGATGAGAATGCAGGTCAAAAATCGCTGAACTGATTTAAGATAAGCAAAAAAAAATTCCATTATTAATTATTCAGGCCACCTACAGATGTCAAGGTCGCTCTAGCCAAGGCAGTGGTGTTGCAATTTCCCAAGCTAAAGGACCTTGAAGGAGTACATGTAGGTCATGTGAGTAAAATATGAATTTATGCATTTTATAAAATTAAACGATGTAGATCTACATAGAAATAACGATGGATTTGTATTCTTTGCACAATTCTTGAGGTATGTGCAAAATTTTGTGGCAATCGGTCAGGTCCCAGGGGGGGGGGGGCTGAGCCCCCCTCCTCCATATTTAATTGCCTTGAAATAGCCCGGGACAGATAGGGTTATAGGTTGAGTGATGAAAACTAAGCTACTAGTCAAGAAATACATGTAGCTTTATCTTCGTAGTATAATTGTATAGGCAGATTCTCCAGAAATTAAGTTGCTTGGAAGTGTGGATGATAATGAGGATTGCATAATTGTCAATCACAAGAGTCATGAGAGTTAATGCAGTTAAAGGGATTTTCATTTTTTTTCAGGAAGCATGGTATTCTCCAGCTAGGGAGAAACGGGAGGCATCTGGATATTTGGAATACCGACTTGTAAATGTACGAAAGAGAGCACAAAAAAGTGCACCAATTGCATCGGAGCCAAAGAAGACACCCAAAGCCACCATGGGAGACTTAACAGGTAATTTTTAGCGAGCAATAAAGGCTCAGAACATGTTTTGAACATGTATAAATGTTACTGGGTGTACACCGATTTGAATAGTGTTCAGTTACCGCTGAGCCTGTTGAACCTCCACCGATTACCATGTGCAGGCTGCACCAGTATAATCTTAGGCCCTGTAAGGATAATACTGGAGGGGTGCTACAGAGGAAAATGTGCATATGATTTTCCCCCAAGGCATGATCATACTCTTCAACCTAGGGGTAGAGGTTCTTTTATGTTGCTTTCTGCGCCCGGGGGGGGGGGGTTAAAAACTATTTTGATTGAGAAAGATTTTGATCTTGGCTCAGCTAGGGCACTGTTTTAGTAGTTATTACACCACTGTGTAAGATACTGTAGTTTTTGGCTGCCAAGTTCTGAAATTTATAGAAGTGCATGTTTGTTTGTATTGCCATTGTGATGAAATCATGTGATACATGTGTAGTTATAAAGTATTTTAAAACTGCTGCTTTTTTTCCCCTTTAGTAATCGTAACAAAATGAGTTCATGTTTTGCCAACTTTTGGTCTTTGTAAATGTGATAGATGACTTGTCAGAAGAAGATTGTGCTTCAATGAAGACGTGGTTGAAGTTTAACATTGAGCCAAAGGATACTCTAGTCAGCTACATGGCAAAAACTTGTAAAGCAAGAGCATCTTGGCTCCGGGAATACCAGAAATCACCTATCAATGACTGGCCACGACTTCTGGACACACCAGGCATGGTACATACTAAGCAGATTCATTAAGGAAAGATAATCTAGTGACAAATCCAAATACATACACCACCACCCACCCACATGTACATCACACATACATAATGAAATGTCCAATAGTGCACAACTTGTCTTTCAGCCAGTTATAATTTTATCTTACTAAATTTAAGTTTGTGATAATTGTGAAAACTTGTAGTAGAGTCTGATTGCATTGTGGGTTTGAAGAATTGCAGCAGAATGAAAGGTTGTGTTCATTTGGGCAATTCCATATTGTAATGCCATAGTCACATCTTTGCGTATGTTGTCGTGTATGAGCCATTTAATTAAAAAGGAGAAAGAAACCAGTTGAATTCATATAAAAAGAGATAAAATATATAAAATATTCAGATCACTAATGCTATATATCCTCCCATTGGCAATGCGACCAAAATCTGTGATGTCTCTCTTTTATAGAGTCTATCACAAGCTGAGGTTTCACAACCTTATATTTTGGATGCATATCATTAGAATGATCAAAATGAGATGTTTTAGGGTATATTTTCACTGTCTATGGGGAGAGTTGTTCATCTGTGACATCACAGATCTTGGTCTCGTTAGTGATCTCGATATTCAAATGCTCATAACTTTCTTATCATTTGACCAATTTTAGTCAAACTTTCATTGAATTTTTTTTATGTTTATGCTTTCATAAAACAAAATGCCAGTTTTGGTAACGATTTCTTTCCTTGATTCTGATTGCTGAAAGGCACTGTTACTATAGTAACTATCGGATAAAATGGGACTTGTCGGATAAAACATCCGACAGGTCCTTTCATGAAAAGCTCCCGGGTGGTAAGATCCACCAGATACATACACTGAATAGACTTTTTAATTGTTTTGATGTTTTTATAATATGCAAATCTATAAATATTGGCCAGTCTGCCCCACTACTGACCTCTCTCTGAACTGTTTGCACCTGATATTACCCATTGACATGAGTACATGTGAACATTAACTTTAGCAAGATCACCCTTGTGAAACTCCAAGAGATGGGAGGCTACATGTAACATATATCAAAGTTTTGGTTTAAAAAATGCCCACCTTTCTGTGGAATTACCCATATTGCTCTTTCCCTTTCAAATTGTAAATAAGTGTATACTAGTAACATTTTATCTTCATTCCAGATTCAGCAGGACTTCAGGATTCTTTATCCAGAGGTTGCAGATAAGCTGTTCTTAGAGTGGCCCAAAATAGCTCCCCTGGTACTGAAGTATGCAGACCTCCATAACCCGACATGGCGGGAATCTTTGACTGTTCCACATCTCGGTAAGAATATTAAAAAAAACACATTTTTAATTGAATAATATTTACAACATTGAAGCTGGAATGATGCAAATATAGAAATGATATTTGGAATGGAGAGAAAGAGAGATTTCCAGCAGGAACAAAAAGAAAGGTAAACTAGAACTGCAATCGTATCAGAACAATGTGCATGCATCGACGCCTGTGATTTCCCAGGTTTTTCAATCAATAAACAATATCAATCTCTGAAAATTTGAGATGTGAAAGAATAGAAACAAGGAAGTTATGGCCATTTTACGATTTTCTGACTTTACATTTCTATAAATATTAAAGGAAGACTATTTGAAATTTATTGCATGAAGATGGCACTTTGAAGGGCAGGTTATGTCGCTCAAATGATAGAGCAACTCTCTATCTATAGCAAATTGTTTGAAGTCTGTAGCATGCAGGACAACAGAGATATGAAAGAAGAAAGAATGCTATGCAAATGGACTTGAAATAAACAAAATGGTGGCTGCACAGTCATGCATGAGGGATTTTGAAAAATGAAATTGGAGGTGCGCAACAATGGGTCATGGACAACAGGTATACTAAATTTGGAAGGATTTTGATGACGGATGCGGCCTGGGCAGAGCTCACAATTAAGGACCATGTTTTTTAAATTGGTTGGGGAATTCCATATTATGCATCACCTAATCTTATTTAATTTGTTTTCTTCCTAATTGTGCAGCATCTTCTGACTTGACATGTCCTGCAGCAGAAGTGGAGACCATGGCACTTCTTGCGCTTCCTCAAATCATGCCTCCAGGAATGAAGAAGGTGGGGAAGCGTAGTATGAGATGCAGCAGGACAGAATCATCCAAAGCCTTCATCAACATCGGCCCAGTAAGAAAATCAATTTAATGAAATGCAAGTTTCTCTAAACATGTTAATTTTTCACTTTTAAAAGTAGCATGGAGTACTGATCAATTGTGGAACATTTTGATAAAGTTTACTTGGCCTTTGTTTGATTATCAGCAAACAATACTTCATATTTGCACTGTAGTATGGAAACATTTCAACACATATGTACAAAATATTTTTAGAATCGTAAGTTAAAACATGTGTGATACGTCAAAAAGTCAGATGTCCCATATATGAATTTCTGTGTTCTGTATCAAAATATAAATTATTATAATTCATTTGAATAATTGTTATATTACCAATGTTCTATTATTTCCAGCACATCCAATGTGTATCATGCCTTAAATTATTTGCACATTGATAATTTATGTGTATAGTAATGGTTTTAGCAAGGTTCTTTGGAGTTTATTTTATACCGCAAGTATTCCAATATACCTTTAAATTGTCCTTATTATTCATTTAATAATAAGCATCAATTACTCTACCTAACGTGTTAATTCTCTGCATGGTTCATTTTCAAATATGCATTTTTGCTGTGTTGTTGGAAATGTCCCTACTGTAAAATTTCAAACAGGCATGAATTGACTTGAAGGATCTTTGTATTTCTGGGAGACTTAGTTTGCTAATGGTGTGAGATCCACTTTTTATGGAAATTGAGTTATTGATATAAAGAACATTGTTCAACTGTACCTGTCTTTTGAACAAAAGTTCTAAGCTAATTTTTAGAGCACTTAAGAAGAAATGCATTTCCTAATTTCACTTTTACTTACATACATGTAGACGCCTGAACAAAATCGGGCAAACAAATGCATTTTTCTCTGAAGTGACAAAAATGGATCAAACCCGTTTTACAAACAAACTTTGAAGATATATTGCGTTGTTCCCAAGACAGTTATTATTAATATTTACTCATTGTTTAAATGGACCTCTTTAAAAAGATCTCACAATTATGCGCCTCTGATCGAAATTTAACGATACTTTGTCCCATACCTCATTGCAAACACACAAATGAATGAAAATTTGTTTTCTTTCAATACCTTCAAATTAGTTTAACATTAATGATTTACACATTTTTTTTTGTCTTGGGATGACATGTGCAAAACGAAAAGAAAAATGAATAACATTTCATATTGTATTTGTCAAATACTCTTAATTGCTTCGTCATGTTATAAGAATTTGTAATTGCTATAATATGATTTCAAAAGTGATAGAGCACCATCATTTTCTCTTTCAGGTGGGGACAAACCTTCCAGAGTACGTAGAGAACTGCCAGCAAAAGCAACCTTTTGTGCTCGCCCTTGGGGACATCCTCAAGCCAGAGCAAGTGTTCGTTATTTGCGATGGTGCTGCCTTGGAAGCAATGTCTCTCATTCACGGAGTGGACCTTTGCTTTAAGGCCGTCTATATTCTGTGGGTCAATTATCCTTGGGAGGCAGCCAACACTTATGACTGTCTGCAGAAAGTCAATTACAAGATGGATGATGGAAACCCCAACTGCAAGACCACAAAGCCATTTGTACCATTTCCCTTAGGGCTTACATCTCTAATTTTTCATCATAGAGTCCTAGGCATGGAGTGGTGCAAGAAACTTGCAATTGATTGCAAGTCATTTTCAGGTACCGGCCTAATCAATCATTAATCTTACAATCAATTTCAAATTTGCAATTGATTGCTGGTCAACAAATATAAATTATTTGCTTTAGTTAAGATTGTTGTATCACTTGTAAATTTTTCAACCAAAATTTGCGATTGATTGTAAATGTTTTCTTGCAACACCCCCTAAGAAGAACAAACTGCTGTTTGGGGAATTGTTCCTGGAGTATGCAGATTGAAATGCTATCTTGTACATGTTTACTGAAGTCATATCAAAACTCCAAGCAAACTATACTGTTGGTTTTGACATATTTTGCAAATGTGGGCTACTATCTTTAAAGTCTTATTCAAACAAGGCACGACAAATCTCAGCAACTTTTGTGTACAAAGTCAATGGAATATGAGGCGTCAAATATGTTTCAGAGACAAGTGACCTTTTTTGAAAAGTAGACCAATTAAATTTCTTTAAATAGTGCAAAATAATTTTTCCAGATGATCTTTATACAGGTTATAGTTATACTATCAGTGTAGTAAAATCACGCGAAATCGTCATTACGCAAACATGTAATAAAATGAGGTCACCACAGTGAATCGATAACAGCGAGAGCGCTGTACATTGCCAGCGGTTCACGGAGATTTGCACGCAAACCTATGAGAAACGAGCGAGAGCGAACGATTCCACGAGCTCTTCCCCCTTCTTTCCCTTCCTGGCGATTTGTCCCAAAACAAAAGGATTTCTGCAAAGTACGATACTTTGTTTTTCAACTTTATTAGCATTCGATCTATCCGCGCCGATTTTTTTTTACCGTGGCATTTTGTTATAAATTACCAAAAGAACCTGTACATCAGTTTTGCCGAGCTGAATAAAACGACTGATAGGCGTTTATGACAGCCGTCATTCACGTAAACTTTTGTATCCGATATGTAAACTTTCATTCTACACGTAGTGTACTGATCAATATGCACACAACGTCGTACTTGAAGGTTCGTTATAGTATTAATATTCATAGGTGATAGCAACGGGGAACATAAGATTGACATGTACAATAAAAACCAGTAAAAACTATTTAAAAATGATGAGTCCTTGATGCAGTTCACCGACACAGTGAAGGATCAGGATCGTCAATTACAAAACAGATGAACATGATGAAAAAAAAACTTACATGACTTGTCCAATATCGCAAGAATCATTAATATCCCTTATTTTTCCTTTGGCTTATGACTGTTAAGTGCAGAAAAGGGGGAAACGGTGAATGATTTGGTACTGGCTGTATGGTCCCGTGGTCAGTTAGCATGCGTGTTTGTAGGCCTACATTCACAATGATCACGTCGATGGTCAGAGAACAATTTCCCTCATTCATCTCAATTCTCTCTTATCATGCTTATCATTACATGTATCATGTGTATACCAGGGAGATGGGGTTTGGTGTGTGCATGAACGTGTGCATACAAGGAAAGATAGCCGAGGTATAGGCATTAGTTTGTGTGTAAGTTCATTGGGCATGTTGGGTCGTCTCTTCGGTCAAGAGCGTGGGTGATGTGTGCATCATTGCACGGTGCAAGATGTGTGTCAAATACGCGCGAAACGAATAATAACAGGCTACAAAAATCACTCGACCATGCTGCCGCTATGCGAATTCGGTGTGCAAAGATTACGTAACTTTCACCGAAATTAACGCTACACCGTAATGACGATTTCTCGTTATTTTACTACACTGACTATGTTACGTGTGATGATGCAAAATCCTTTTTGCGCCACTTTCACCATTTAACATAGGAATTGGTAAGAAGGGCATACTGGCTGTTACTTGAATAAATTCATGAAAATGGTCTAAACAATGACAACAGGCTACATCTGGAGGAATAACATAATTCTTAAAAAATGGAATTTCTCAAATCGTCATCAGACCTACCAACTTCTCCTTTTTAAAAGGAGTTACTCCTTTTTAGAAATTTTAATATAAATTATACCATATGGTTAAATAAATCTTATTGTCCAGGTATCTTACACTAATCTATGCGAAATATGCTGTGACTCCTATTTTTTTAATGAATCAGTCCTATATTTAAGTTTACAGGTTGGTAGGCATGTGGCATTTTTGAAAAATTGTTTTTCAAAAACAGGATCACTGTAAGTAGAATTTGATAAATGAATATAAAAAGAGTGGTTTCTTAGCTTTAGGTACATTCAGAATTAGATTGTCAACGACATTCATGATCTCATGAATATGTTTTTTTTTTATCGTACTCTAGTTTTGCATGAATACAATGCCAGCAATGGCCGAACGCTATGGCCCGAATTCACAAAAAAAAAATCAAAAGAAAAATACCAAATTTAGCTGCATATACGTGCATTTTCTGGAGATATAACCAATTTTCCAACCACATGTTCGCCGTATCACAAAAATCGTTCCAAGTTAGTGTCCCATTATGCGCATGCCGAACGTTGCCGCTCCCTTCGGGACCGTGTAAGACCGTATCTCTGTGAAACTCAACGTTGCGTGGTGGGAGAGAGAGAGAGAGAGAGAGAAGGGGGGGGGGGTCTGGCTCAAGTTTCTGGTTCTTTTGACTGGTATCTTCTTAAAGTATTTTCGTTAAACATACGTAAAGACAAGCTTTCATTTCCACTTCCACTAACTACATAATAACACATGTAAAACAACTTCATTTTGATGTCAAACCGTTCCATCCCGTGTTGCATATCTGATATGCTGTCATTCTGAGAAGATTAATTCTTAGGGTAAAATTCCCGGGTATTAGATTATTAATTTGTTTTGTTGTTCATAAACCAAGTAGGGGCTACTGTATATCGCTATAACACACATGACTAGGGATGTGATTGGTCTCACTCAGTGAGAAAATGAAAATGTGCAAAGGACAGATTACATGGGATCTATACATGTTTAAATTGCATTTTTATTAGTAGTATTTATCCCCATCCCCCCCCAAAAAAAAAGGGAGAAAATGAAGGGTTTGTAACTTCTCATACACGTATGGATTCGTTTATCTCTTGGCTCATTCTAAATTTGCTATAAATTATTGTTAAAATCAATCAAGAAGGAAGTGCATATTATCATTTCAAGGATTGTTTGGTTTATGACTCTTATTGACTTTATATGTATTCCACAGACTAATGGTAACAAGTGACATTGTGATTAGAAGCAAATTGTTAAGAGTACAACAAGCACAGCTTCCTCCCCTGATGTTCAAAGTATGCTAAAAGATCCTATCATCAAAGACATAATTGTTGGTGAGATATTTGAGAGAGACTCTGTTTCGGAATAATTTTGTATACGCCGTTCTTGGTGAAATAGGTAGGCCTTGTAGGGGCTTGTACTGATTAACCTGCAGAGGACCCGGCCTCTATTATTGCATTGACGCCCAATGGCGACAATGCATTGTTCTTGTTCCATATTCCTATTCCGTAATCTTCTTCTTCCACCAAAATCCCATTTGTTTAACACATGGTTTTGTTAGCTCTACCCTGACTCCGTCCCTCATCCAAATTCATCCAAATTTGGTAGACATGTTGTCCAGCATCCCTAGTTGTGCCTCTCGTCTTCCATTTTCCAAAATCACTCATGCATGACCATCCAGGCGCCATTTTGTCCATTTCAAGTCCATTTGCATGCCATTCTTCATTCTTTCATATCTCAATTATCCTGCATGCTACAGACTTCTAACAAATTGCTATATATAGTCCAAGAGTTTTTCTATCATCTGCGACGCATAACCTGACCTTCAAAATGCCATCTTCATGTCCTACATTCAAATCCGAAATAGCCTTCCTTCAAAAACTTCATATTTATTGAAATGTAAAGTAAAAAAATCGTAAAATGGCCATAACTTTCTTGTTTTGATTCATTTTGAGCTCATTTATTCAGGAATTGATAACGGTATCATAAAATACAAGTTACTGAGTTTTCACGCATCATTGACCTTCCGTCATTGAAATAGCGCCCTCTAAAGTTTCAAAAACGCTTACCTTTGAATGCTCCTCATTGCGTCATGCGTGGCCAAACCCGTACCTTTTTTTGAATTTAAGGTCTTCAAGATATGATCTTTCATGCCATTAAAAAAAAAATATATACCTTACAACTGAAAAATCTGAAAAATGCTCCCGAAAATCAGCAAAATACCCAAAAATGCACTTTACTGCCAGCACAACTTCAACTTGCTCTTATTTCCTTATTATTGAAGCTTATTCTTTCTAACTTTGCTGATATGAGTATTGATATATACTTCAAGCGTTCGTGAACCTTTTGTAACAGAAACTGACAAAAATCTGACGTCAGCTTAAAATTATTGTGCAAAACCTTCATTTTTAATGTCTTTCTTTATATGGCATTTACTTCCGGTCTATTGCCTGCGCACAAATAAAAGTGGTATCAATGTCACCGCATTGGAATACTCTTTCCAGTGATACCAAATACGACATAGGTTACAACAGAAAATTTCAAGATAAGTTCTGAACACATGGTATACTGCTCACTATGTACACATTATCAACAACAGAATTGTACACAGTGTCTATTGCATCGGTTTCGCGCAAAAACGAACTGAACGTACTATGGCACGCCATTTGTCCAATAAGGCGATAAACTCAGTTTATGCATGCACATCGTTCTGATATGTACTTAACACTGGGTTACGTTGATGAATTGTCAGCGAATTTGTATGCTTATTTCTATTACTCTCTCTGCGTCTTTCTCTCTCTCTCTTTCTTCAGCGGCCACATGGTCTAAAAATGGACGAAATTTGTTTGACTCGAGAATGTAATTTCCTATGAAAAGCAAAATCTGCCAAAATCCAATTTGATTAACATGTAATTTTTGTTAGTCCTCTCCTGCCTCCGTTTCTCATCCAAATTCATTCTGATTTGGTAGACATACTGTCCATAATTAGGGACCATAACCTTTAGAAATAGCGCCCTCTATTGCAAAGTCTTAAAATAGTTGAATTGCCATAACTTCCTTGTTTGAATTTATTTTTGTCTCATATTTTCAGGGTTTGCCAATTGTATCATTTCACATAATCAAACTGTGTTTTACGCATCAGTGACCATTCCTTTAAGAAATAGCGCCCTCTAACATTTTGAGAATGTATATCATCTGGAGTTTTCTCTCTATCTCCTGTTTCTTGGCCTATATTAAATCAGAGGCGTCAATGCATGCACATCGTTCTGAAACGATTGCAGTTCTAGTTTATCATTGGAATAATTATTTTAAAGATTTCACTGTCCACTTCTCATATCAATCCATTTTAATTCATGTAGGTGTGGTTAATCATTGTACCCAGGGAATAAAAATACACTCTTAAAACAAATCAGTCAAATTGACTAGACAAGTAGTCAGCAGGGAGCAACTGATATGGCAATCACTGATATTCACATTTCGGACATATATTCTAGTCAGAAATAACTCTGTTCTAGTAAAATATGACTAGAAAATAGTCAAATATGACTAGAATAACAGTTGCTCCCAGCTGACCCTATTAACCAGTCATTTTTGACTGATTTGGTTTGTAGAGTGTACTCCTTTGCTTTTTTTTTTAGAATGTCACTTCGAATTTCACAATTCCGGATTCATGGTAGGGCGCCCTATTTAAGCGATACTCAAGTCACAAATTGAATTGATTGTACCCCGAGCACATACTTTTTTTTGTTTGCCTGTTTGCTAATATGCTTCCTGATATTGCTGAAATTTCTCTAAAACTAGTTTCTGAAAATTTGAAACTTATTGCAGAATTAAAAACATGTAATTTCTTCTCAAATTTTAATAGCCAATCAAAAAACAGTATTTTAAGGACGTAATCAGTATTTGAAAATATTTTATTGAATTCTACGGGTGAAATTACCCCTACCAATCAAATTTAATCGTACAAATATGTTAATAAATGGTTTTGGCGCACTTTGGGTTCATTCTGGCCCACTGTGCGCCGCCCCCGTCGCCGCCTATAGGGTCACTCTGCTATGAAGGTGAGAAAAAAAACAAGTGAAGCACCTCTGGCAGTCTCACCTGCATTACGCGATTCAATATAGCAGCAGTGCTGACTTTGAAAACTACTATAAACTAATCACAAAACATCATTCATATAATGATACAACGGGGAATTTATTGACCCTAAATTACATATGACCTTGATCATATGACCTAGGACTTGTCGCCGATACTTGATTTCCCGTATGTCCACAATTCATAAACTATATCCTTAAACTTTGAAAGTTATGACAGCAATTCAATGATTACCTCCAACCTGGCCAAAGTTCATTGACCTTCGTGACATTCGTCATGTGATCTAAAATTCGCACAGTATGTTCAAGCATGCTTGATTACTTGATGTCCAAGTTTTATGAAAAAGGCAAATACAATTTCAGAACTATGACGGTAATTTAACAAGCAGTCAATAATTTCCAGTTATCAGTCTTAAATTACCTTTGACCTTGGTCATATGACCTAAATGTCGCAGTAATATTTGATTACACTTATGGCTCAGCTTCATGAACTAGGTCCATATTTTTTTGTAAGTTATGATTGCAATTCCTCAAACTTAATCTTAGGGTAAGATTTCGATATTGAATCCCTCAACATGGTCTAAGTTCATTGACCCTAAATGACCGTTGACCCAGTGGTGTAGCTACGGGGGGGGGGGTGTTGCACCCACAAATGTAATAACGCCCACAAATGTAATAACACTTTACCCACAAATGTAATAACGCCCACAAATGTAATAACACTTTACCCACAAATGTAATAATTTTTGATCGCCCACAAATGTAATAATGACTTTACCCACAAATGTAATAAATTTGAAGGGATTTGTGGCGAATCCGTTCTAAACTAAAATCCTATAGTAATGCGTTCATATAGCACAAAAGTGCAGTCTTTTTTTTCAGACCGGGTTAATAAAACATCAAAGTACAAGTCCAAAGTTTTTCTTCCAGACCCGGATGTTTCAAAAATTATAATATAGATCCAAAGTCTTTTTTCCAGACCCGGTTGTTTAAAAAATATAATAAAAGTCCAAAGTCTTTTTTTCAGACCCGGTTGTTTAAAAAAATTGTGATATAAGTCCAAAGTCTTTTTTTTCCAGACCCGGTTGTTTAAAAAATTATAATATAAATCCAAAGTCTTTTTTCCAGTCCCGGTTGTTTAAAAAATTATAATATAAATCCAAAGTCTTTTTTCCAGACCCGGTTGTTTCAAGAATTTTAATAAGTCCAAAGTCTTTTTCCTGACCCAGTTATTTCAAAATTTATAATATAAGTCCAAACTAAGATACGATAATGATATTCCTGTGGAAAAAATGGGAATCGAGCTTAGTCTTTTCTCCAGAGTTAATTAAAACTGGTGGAATTAATGTCTTTGTTGTTGTTTCAACTTATACGGTGGATATTGTGAATATATGCACTAAGAGTAAATTGAGAATCAAGCGTAGTCTTTTCTCCAGACCCAGTTACCTGATATTTAAACATTATGAATAGCAGTTTAAAAACAGTATAAAGACCACATAATCTTATCAATGCTGGATATATAGCGTAATCTTTCATCCCGACCATTTTTTTCTTTAAAAAAACGCTAATAGTAAGAATTAAAAAAATCAGAGTTTAAGACCAAACAAACCTTCAACCTAAGAACCTGTTTTAAAAGAGGTTTAGAGTGTTGTCTTTATTCCAGACCTAAACAGTTACGAAAAAAAATCTTCTAACATAAGACCTTATATTCTTATTCTCTTGGAATAACACGAGTTTTTAAACGTACTCTTTCCTCCAGACCCGGCTATTAAAAAAAAGTAACTGAAAAAAGTTCGAATCTAAGACCAAATTTCCAAAGCCTTTTCACCCAGTAAAATATGTCTTTTTTTTAAATAATACTACTACCCCTACAAAACATTGTAATAACGCGTGGGTAAAGCAGACATCCTTTCTCCAGACTTGGTTACTATTTGAAACATAAAATAGTTTTTACAAATATTCTAAAACGAATACCCAATAATCTAATTACTGTGGAACAACATGAAGACCGATTGTCGAAGATCGACTTTCCTCCAGACACAATTATTTCAGGAATAAAAAATCAATAAAACTCAAACCCAAACAACGAATCTAAGAACCAACAATCTTCCAAATTAAGACCATGCATGTAGAAAAGCACACGTTTAGAGCGTTGTCTTTATTCCAGACCCGGTGATTTAAAAATGATTTAAACAATCCTAAAAACAAAAGACTCATATTCTTATTCTTGTGGAATAACACGAGTATTATGCTTAGTCTTTCGTCTGGACCCGGTTATTTAAAAGATAAAGAAATATTGAAAAAAATGACAGCTGAGACCAATCTTCAAAATTAAACCCACTTAAAATGCTTGGGCTTAGAGTGTTGTCTTTAACCCTCACCGACGTATATTATAACTTTTGAAACGACCGGGTCTGAAAAAAAGACTTTGGACTTGCATTATAATTTTTGAATTAACCGGGTCTGGAAAAAAGACTTTGGACGTATATTATAATTTTGAAACAACCGGGTCTGGTAAAAAGACTTTGGACGTATATTATAATTTTGGAAAACCGGGTCTGGAAAAAGACTTGGACTTGTACTGTAATATTTCATTAACCGGGTCTGGAAAAAAGACTTTGAACTTTTGTGCTATATGAACGCATTACTATAGGATATTAGTTTAGAACGAATTCGCCAAATATCACTTCAAATTTATTACATTTGTAGGTAAAGTCATTATAACATTTGTGGGTAAAGTGCATTATTACATTTGTGGGTAAAGTGTTATTACATTTGTGGGCGTTATTACATTTGTGGGTAAAGTGTTATTACATTTGTGGGCGATCAAAAATTATTACATTTGTGGGTAAAGTGTTATTACATTTGTGGGCGTTATTACATTTGTGGGTAAAGTGTTATTACATTTGTGGGCGTTATTACATTTGTGGGCGATTATTACATTTGTGGGTGTAACAGGGGGGCCTGGGGGCACGTGTGTTAACCCTTTGAACCCGATAGGCCGGAATACCGGCCTGCCAGAAAACATGAAAATACCCGATAGGCCGGAATACCGGCCTCCAGCCATGTGATTTCAAAAGCATGGATTCTAAATGTCAGGTGATCTTCTAAAATGACGTCATCTTTCTCGTACGTGTAGGAATATTTAGTCGATAATTTCAGTCAATGTCGGCAATGATTTCGGAAGGATTTAGCTTCAAAAATGGCCAAAATATGCCACTTTTTTGTGATTGCTCGTGTCGTAGGTGCGGTAATACGTGGCGAGTCACGTGCTTACTATGGGGAAGCAATTGGTATATCTCACTTTGGTGAAAACAGTGATTTTGAGCCCAAAACAGACACTAAATTTGATATTTCTGATTGTAGACTAGGTCTACGAGAAGCACTGATCTCTCCCCTAACTGGATATGCGGGGAGGGTCCTTTGTTTGAAGCCAGCGAGTTCTATTGTCCGCCATACCAGTTCCCCCAAAAAGAACGCGATCGCTCCATTAGCATATGCATTGTGAGCGATACGCTAGCTGTCTGCACACTGAAGCTCTTGCTTTTTAAACAAAACTTCATATATATTTAAGGTGCCAGAATTCGCAATTTTCTTGAAACCATGGTTCTTTCCCAGTACATTTCGGAAACATAATTTTGAAGGGGTTGGTGTTTTTCTCACCTAAGGAAGAATGGATGAAATCTTTGACTTGTCTAGGGGTATTTTGGAGGTTTGCCAAATAACCTCTTAGGATCGATAGGGCGACGATTTTGGCGATTTTCTAGGTTATGCAGGCTTATAACACTGGGCTTGAAACCCCCTTTAATTTAAGTCCACCCCCCAAAAAAAAATCAAACAAGTGTAACACCGAAAATCTCATCGCTTAAATAACTTTAAAATATAACTTTCATATTTTACTTCTGATTTTGATTAAATTTTGAGCATTATTGTGTGGTTTTTCTCTCTATTCAAATAATCTTTTCCGTGAGGTGGACTCGCCCTTTAAAGGACAAGTCCACCCCAATAAAAACTTGATTTGAATAAAAGAGAAAAATTCAACAAGCATAACACTGAAAATTTCATCAAAATCGGATGTAATATGAAAGTTATGGCATTTTAAAGTTTCGCTTCATTTCAGTTATATGCACATCTCGGTTGGTATTCCATTATTAACATTTTGTGCTTCAGGCAAGGAGGTCCTATAATCGTCAAATTCGTAAAATTGAAATATTGTATAGTTCAAACTATTAAAAACAAAAGAAATAGTGAGTGAGTAATATCATCGACTCTCTCAATTTGAATGTAACTGGCTTGTTCATATCACAATTTTTTTTTGAATAAGCGAAACTTTGAAATGTCATAACTTTCTTATTTTACATCCGATTTTAATGAAATTTTCAGCATTGTGCTTGTCTGATTTTTCTCTATTGATTCAAATCAATATTTTTCTGAGTTGGACTTGACCTTCTCTCTCTCCTTCTGTCACATCGATCGACCCTCTTCAATTATCCTCTACCCAGTTTGTTCATATAGGCAGCGGAAGCGGGGGGGGGGGGTCCTGTCCCCTATATTTTAGGTGGGGGATAGACCCCCAAAATTTTCCTTTTTTGTTCTTTTTGCTTGTCAATTTTTTTCCTGCATCCCCCCTAAGGTGGACCCCCCTAAAATCATTGTGGTCCGCCCTAAAATTCTGGTTAATATTCTTTTTTCGATGCTTGTCAGATTATTTCTTTTGTTTAATTTGCATCCCGCTCCCTAAATTTTGGGTTAACCTTTTTTTTGCTTGTCAGGTTATTTTTCTTGCGTCACCCCCTAAATTTTTGGTTGATAACCCCCCTTTTTTTGTTCCACCGAGACATTTTTTTCTTTGAAGACATTCAGCATCTCAAAATAAGTTCTGTGAAATTTCTGAAGTCTGTAAATCCGTCTCTGTAGCTTAATGTCTTTTTTACATACTTTTGTTTAAAAAAATGAGTTCTCGGAAAAAATAATTTGATCTATTGTTGACAGAGAAATATCACAAATTTACATGCCACAAGTTACATAACCCCCTAAAGTCCTAGTCCTACCGTACATGTACCTCTAGCTTGTAAATTTTATTGTCCTTTCACAAATAAAAGACAAAATAATTTTCAGAATACCTGTAGATCCCGTCCTTGTCCAAAAAATCAGTCTATTTCGGTCAGGATCTATGCTTCGGAATTTTTTTTGTTAACTCCTCCGAAACGGCAGATTTTCAGTTTTTACTTAAGTCAAATTTCAGAATACAGGCTACTGAGTATTTTCGTGTCTCGTGATATTCTTCTGTCCAAACATGACTGATAAACTCATAAAACTTGGTGACATTTGTGAATATTAATAAACTGAATATTTATTTGAATCATGGTTTAAATTCATCACGCTTCCAGAGAAATCACAACAATCGATTACCCCCCCCCCTGGAGTTTTAAAGTTTTGGAAACATGCTCTGGTAATTTAGAATTACCACACATGTATTTCAGCACATGGGACTACATAAAGTCTACAACTATGCAGTTCACCAGCTTGTCTTATCTGTGAAAAGTAATCCCCTTTTCTCTGTTTCCACGGTCGTCACGATAAGTGCAATTATACGTGGCACAGGACGACATCTTAAACTATGTATTAGGTATAAATTCACATTGAAAAGTGCTGTTATAAGAGTTGATCTGGTAAGTATAATTAAGATTGATACTATTGTCGTGAACCAGACTATACTTCGATTTTGGCTCTTTTGGGGGAACTCGGCGTGCGGAGGTACCAACTTCCGGTGCTTCAACACGGAATAGGCCAATCAGCGTTATTGTTCCCATATCCAGATAAGGGAGAGATCAGTGATGAGAAGCCAAACAACTTCAGCCGGCTCGGGCCGGGTACTAGTGGAGGGAAGGTGTCGTTGGGTCTCGAATCATGGGAGATTTTATGAATGTGGTCGAGAAGTCATTTATCATGTTTATGTGCAAATAATTCAGGGTGTATGTCACGACCGCCCCAAATAATTCAGGGTTCAAAGGGTTAAGGCCCTAAACCGCAAATTGCACCTAAACCGCAAATCGCCGCCTAAGCTTGTAGAAAAAAAGTTTAGTCTTGTTTGCTCAATAGCAATGCACTCTTTGTAAACTGTTACATTTTCATCTTCTCCAGAACGGCTAGTCCAATCTTGACCAAACTTGGTAGGAATCATCCCTATGCGTAGGGGATGCAAAGTTGTTCAAGGGATACCTGTAGCCCCCATGGGGGCCCTGGGGGAGGGCCCCCAAGGGAGAAAACACTGTGAATTTCAAAAATCTTCTTCTCCAGATCCAGAAGTAGAACAGTCAAGTTGTTTTGTGTGTAGATACCTTAAGGGGCGAAGAATAAAGTTGTTCATGCCAGTTCCTGTGGTGCCCCCCTTGGGGCCCTGTTGGGGCTTAAAAGTCGGGGTGGGGCACTTCAGGGGAAAAAACATGTGTTTTTCTTGTTTCAAAATGGATGGTCAGATATTATTCAAACCTAGTAGGAATTATGCTTAGGTGTAGGGGACACAAAGTTGTTCAAGGGATACCTGTAGCCCCCATGGGGGCCCAGGGGGAGGGCCCCCAAGGGGGAAACCCTGTAAATTTCAGAAATCTTCTTCTTCAGATCCAGAAGTAGAACAGTCAAGTTGTTTGGTGTGTAGACACCTTAATAGGTGAAGAACAAAAGTTGTTCATGCCAGTTCCAGGGGTGGCCCCCTTGGGGCCCTGTGGGGGCTTAAAATTTGGGGGTGGGGCACTTTAAGGAAAATCCTATTTTTTTTCTTCTTTTTCAAAATAGATGGTCAAATTTTATCCAAACCTGGCTGAAATCATGCTTAGGGGTAGGGGACGCACAGGTGTTTAAATGGTACCCCCTGGACCCTGTGGGGGGCATCCAGAGGCAAAACTGTAAATTTCTACTTCTCCTTCTCCAGTTCCAGAAATGGAAGTTGTGTCATGCATAGAATCTTATTGGGTGAAAAATTAAGAGTTCTTCATGACAGCTCCTAGGATGACCCCCTTGGGGCCCTGTGGGGGTTTCGAGTTTGGATGGGGCATTTCAATTTCATCAATACCTATTCTTTTGCTACTTGCTTTTATTTCTCTGAACTTGAATACCATCAGCAAACTGTTCACATAAACGTAATTATAATGACAATATCACCACACATTTTTTTTTTGTATTCTCCCGCTAAAAAGAAGTGAAATATGACAACTGGGACTATAGTCGTGACTTTCATCATGGAATATAGCTTTGAAGTACGAATCACTTACACAGTCAATCACTTCGGATGGCATGCCCTTATTGCTTTCAAAGGACAGTCACTCAATTATGAAAATATTGTTCTCTCAAGGTAGGCCACCGATTGCTGTCATTTCAACAGAATGCTAAATTTAACATGTTTTTCTTGAATGGTGATAAAGGAACTTTGGATTTCAAATTATTTAATTGCAATAATTTTTGGTTGTTGGAATCAGGGCTGCACAGAAGTTAAAAAAATGCACATGAATATAATAGTAAACCATGTTTTTGTATCTTGTTCAATACCTACTACTACTACTCTTACTGCTACTACTACTTCTACTACTGCTACTCTACTACTACTACTACTACTACTACTACTACTACTACTACTACTACTATTTTGTACTGATTATGACTATAATAATATGAGTACATGGCTTCATTACCCTCGTAACATTTTGTATTAAAGTTTTAAAAAGATTATAATAAATATTGAAAAAAAAATTTATAGCGATTCTTTCTTTATTTTCCCCCTTTTATTTCTTCCCTTTTCCTTTGCTTAAACCTACAGGCGTTAGATTATACTAGGGGAGCATATCAATTTGTTTGCGCTCCTTTTATGCAGTGCGTAGCGTGTTAAATTATTTCCCTATGGAGAATAATAGAAAATACGCCGTTTTTGAGGGATTTGCTAAGATATCTCCCAAACGCGTCAACAAGGTGATCTATCAAAACAGAATAGAATAGAGCAGATTCTCACCTTGAAAATGATATGATTTTCATTTAATTTTAGTCAAATCAAGTTCTGTCACTTTTGAGGTTTTTGGAACCTTTTTCGATGATTTTGGAAATCCATTTGTACATAAGCCAATAGGCAAGTGCGGGTGCGACTTCACATTGTTGTAAAACATATATACGTCACAATAGACCCTATCAAAAAAGAAATTTTGCAGAAAATGCTGTAGATTGCGAATACCTAAGAATGATTTTGATTGGATAAAAAAAACCTCTGTCACTTTTCACATTTGCAAAAGCTTTTGCAATTGGTCACTATAGTTTGGCGGGTTCAGCCGATGGCATTGTGTGTACACAGTATAGTACACAGTACACACGCATAGCTAGGCAACGCAGCGCGTGAAGAATTTTGCACGTTTTCATGCATGACTTGAGTGTATGTTGGATAGGACCGTACCATTTTTGACCGGGGGGTGTGCCAATGAATGCAAGTGATCAAGAAGAGTTACAAAACTGAAGGAAGTGAGAAAACAAGGAAAGTGAGAGGGAAATTAATGAAAACAAGTAATGCGAGGAAAAATGACAAGAAAAGGAGAGAAAGAAGAAGAAGTGAAAACACGCAGCTGAGTGCGCTCACGATATGTAAGTTGAACACCCCTGCACCGCAATGTAGCAGCCCGCCACTATACACGTAGACTGCCTGCACGATGCGAAGACAGCGGCGCGTATTAGTGACTGTGCGTTAAACGTCCCATTTCTATGCCTTATAAGAGGAGCATTTTTTGTACACAACAAATTGATATGAATTAGGGATACACAAAAAATCACTGAAAAAAACACAAAAAAAAACGGCACTATGTACAGCCCAAGTTGCCCAACTCCCGCCATAACCATGATAACCAAGAGTCCAAAACCAACAAACAAGAAGAACAATAACTAGAACTGCAATCGTTTCAGAACGATGTGCATGCATTGACGCCTCTGATTTAATAGAGGGCAAGAAACAGGAGGAGATAGAGAGAAAACTCTAGATGATATACATTTTCAAAATATTAGAGGGCGCTATTTTTTAAAAGAATGGTCACTGATGCATAAAACACAGTTGGAGTATGTGAAATGATACAATTGGCAAACCCTGAAAACATGAGACCAAAATAAATTCAAACAAGGAAGTTATGGCAATTTAACTATTTCAAGACTTTGCAAGAGAGGGCGCTATTTCTAAAGGTTATGGTCACTAATTATGGACAACATGTCTACCAAATCAGAATGAATTTGGATGAGAAACGGAGGCAGGAGAGGACTAACAAAAATTACATGTTAATCAAATTGGATTTTGGCAGATTTTGCCTTCCATAGGAAGTTACATTCTCGAGTCAAACAGATTTCGTCCGTTTTTAGACCATGTGGCCGCTGAACAAAGAGAGAGAGAGAGAGAGATAAAGACGCAGAGTAATAGAAATAAGCATACAAATTCGCTGACAATTCATTAACGTAACCCAGTGTTAAGTACATATCAGAACGATGTGCATGCATAAACTGAGTTTATCGCCTTATGGGACAAATGGCGTGCCATAGTACGTTCAGTTCGTTTTAGCGCGAAACCGATGCAATAGACACTGTGTACAATTCTGTTGTTGATAATGTGTGCATTGTGAACAGTATACCATGTGTTCAGATTGACTTATCTTGAAATTTTCTGTTGTAACCTATGTCGTATTTGGTATCACTGGAAAGAGTATTCCAATGCGGTGACATTGATACCACTTTTATTTGTGCGCAGGCAATAGACCGGAAGTAAATGCCATATAAAGAAAGACATTAAAAATGAAGGTTTTGCACAATAATTTGAAGCTGACGTCAGATTTTTGTCAGTTTCTGTTACAAAAGGTTGACGAATGGTTGAAGTATATATCAATACTCATATCTGCCAAGTTAGAAAGAATAAGCTTCAATAATAAGGAAATAAGAGCAAGTTGAAGTTGTGCTGGCATTAAAGTGCATTTTCGGGTATTTTGCTGATTTTCGGGAGCATTTTTGAGATATTTCGTCAGTTGTAAGGTATATATTTTTTTAATGGCATGAAAGATCATATCTTGAAGACCCTAAATTAAAAAAAAGGTACGGGTTTGGCCACGCATGACGCAGTGAGGAGCATTCAAAGGTAAGCGTTTTTGAAACTTTAGAGGGCGCTATTTCAATGACGGAATGTCAATGATGCGTGAAAATTCAGTAACGTGTATTTTATGATACTGTAATCAATTCCTGAAAGAATGAGCTCAAAATAAACAAAAACAAGAAAGTTATGGCCATTTTACGATTTTTTTACTTTACATTTCAATAAATATGAACTTTTTGAAGGAAGGCTATTTCGGATTTGAATTTAGGACATGAAGATGGCATTTTGAAGGTCAATTATACGTTGCAGTTGATGGAGCAACTCTTTGACTATCTATAGCAATTTGTTAGAAGTCTGTAGCATGCAGGATAATTGAGATATGAAAGAATGAAGAATGGTATGCAAATGTACTTGAAATGGACAAAATGGCGCCTGGATGGTCGTGCATGAGTGATTTTGGAAAATGGAAGACGAGAGGCACAACTAGGGATGCTGGACAACATGTCTACCAAATGTGGATGAATTTGGATGAGGGACGGAGTAAGGGTAGAGCTAACAAAACCATGTGTTAAACAAATGGGATTTTGGTGGAAGAAGAAGATTACGGAATAGGAATATGGAACAAGAACAATGCATTGTCGCCATTGGGCGTCAATGCAATGATAGCCTTTTAGGGCCCCATGGAAGACCAACTTTATGTTGAATGAGCGCCCTGGTAAAATATTTAAATAAATAAATAAACAAATAAATAAATACGTGTATCAACAACATTTCTCATAAAAATGAGATCAGCGCCCTAGTTCTAATTCCTCACTCTTTAACCTCTATCCTTCTGCGATTTATGTTTGCCGCCCTCTGTGTTCACGCCTCTTACGCGCGCACGGTCCTTGTTAATATTCTACATGCTTAGGCGGCAATTTGCGGTTTAGGGCCTTAACACACGTGCCCCCCACCCTGAGATTTGGTGTGTCCCCTGTTACACCCACAAATGTAATAATCGCCCACCAATGTAATAATTTCGCCCACAAATGTAATAATGACTTTACCCACAAATGTAATAAATTTGAAGGGATTTTTGACGAATCCGTTCTAAACTAAAATCCTATAGGAATGCATTAATATAGCACAAAAGTGCAAAGTCTTTCTTGGGGATAAGTCCAAAGTTTTTCTTCCAGACCCAGTTATTTAAAAAAAATATTACATAAGTCCAAAGTCTTTTTTCCAGACTCGGTTGTTTCAAAAACTAGTATATAAGTCCAAAGTGTTTTTTCCAGACCCAGTTTTTTTTTAATTGTTATATGAGTCCAAAGTTTTTTTTCCAGACCCAGTTAATTCAAAAATCAATAATATCAGTCCAGAGTCTTTTTTCCATACCTGGTTGTTTAAAAAATTAATGTATAAATCCAAAGTCTTTTTTTCCAGACCCAGTTAATTCAAAATTATAATATCATTCCAAAGTCTTATTTTCCAGGCTCGGTTGTTTCAAAAACTAGTATATAAGTCCAAAGTGTTTTTTTCCAGACCCAGTTTTTTTATTGTTATATGAGTCCAAAGTCTTTTTTCCAGACCCAGTTAATTCAAAAATTATTGTATAAGTCCAAAGTCTATTTTCGAGACCCGGTTGATTGAAAAATTATATCATTCCAAAGTCTTATTTTCCAGACCCAGTTAAATCAAAAATTATAATATCATTTAAAAGTCTTATTTTCCACACCCAGTTAATTAAAAAAATATATAAGTCCAAAGTCTTATTTTCCAGACCCCGTTAATTAAAAAATTGTTATATAAGTCCAAATTTTTTTTTTCCAGACCCGGTTAATTCAAAAAATATAATATCAGTGCAAAGTCTTTTTTCCATACCTGGTTGTTTCAAAAATTATTATTCAAGTCCAAAGTCTTTTTTCCAGACCCAGTTAATTAAAAAATTACAATATCAGTCCAATTTTTTTTCCAGACCCAGTTGTTTCAAAAATTATAATATAAGTCCAAAGTCTTTTTTCCAGACCTGTTTATTTCAAAAATTATAATGTAGGTCCAAACTAATATACGATAATGATATTCCAGTGGAATAAAAATGAGAAATCGAGCGTAGTCTTTTCTCCAGACCCAATTATTTAAAACTGGTGGAATCAGGCAAAAAGTAACCCAACCCTCTTATTAATGTTTAATGACATGGAAATATAGCATAGTCTTTCATCCAGACCCAGATCTTTCAAATAACACATGGCGATTAATAATAATAAATTAGTAATAATAAAAAGGAAAAGCAAACAAAGGCCCATGATCCTATTTATGTTGACAAACATAGAAATATGGCGTGGTCTTTCCTCCCGACCCAGTTATGAAAATCATAAAAAACACAATAACAACCAACAACAAAACAAAGACCCTGTAATCTCATCAACATTGAATAGCATGGAAATATGGTGTAGTCTTATTCCAGACCCAATTATTTCAAAATAACAAAAATTATTTTTAAAAAGAACAACAGAATCTAAAACCCAACTATCCTTCAAACTTATAACCTGCAATACATAAAAGTTTAGAGAGTTTTCTTTATTCCAGAGCTTGTCATTTTCAAATATAAGCTAAATGAAATCTTCATAACTAAGACTCAATCTTATTCTCGTGCCTGTTCAACATGAATAAGATGATTGTGGGAGTATTTCATCAACATTTATGTCCGACCTTGATGTTGATTGGCTAAGATGCAGTGCTTCCATGGTTAGTGTCGGATAAAATGGGACTTGTCGGATTAAACGTCAGACAACTCCTTTCATGAAATGCTCCCCGGGCTCTAAGTTTTGATGGTTTTTATTAATTAAAAATTTCTTTGCCTGGAAGAAAAAGTGAATGTTTAAATAAATTACATATTACAGGGTCTTAGGCTGGAAGAGGGTTTTAATTTAAAATGTTTGTTTTGTTGTTCTGTTTTTTAATAAGCTGGTCCGGTCAAATGAAGTATTTTGGAAGATGTTGGGGTCTAAGTTTTAAGATTAATGTTTCGCTTAATTTGTATTTTTAAGAGAACTGGGTGAGGGGTAAAGACATTACTCTAAGCCCAAGCATTTATACTGGGTTTAATTTTGAAGATTGGTCTTAGCTGTGATTTTTTTTTCAATATTTGTTTATCTTTTAAATAACCGGGTCTTGAAGAAAGACTAAGCATAATACTCGTCTTATTCCACAAGAATAAGAATATGAGAAAGTCTTATGTTTTTTAAGATTGTTAAAATCATTTTTAAATGACTGGGTCTGGAATAAAGACAACGCTCTAAACATGTGCTTTTCTACATGCATGGTCTTAATTTGGAGGATTGTTGGTTCTTAGATTCGTTGTTGGGGGTTGGGTTTTATTGATTTTTTATTCTTGAAATAATTGTGTCTGGAGGAAAGTCGATCTTCGACAATTGGTCTTCGTGTTATTCCACAGTAATCAGATTATTTGGTCTTCGTTTTAGAATATTTGTAAAAACTATTTCATTTTTTTCGAATAATAACCAAGTCTGGAGGAAGAAATCCATACATTATTGCAATGTTTTGTTGGGGTCTTAGTATTATTAAAAAAAAAGTGGGTGTGGGGTAAAGACATATTTCTTTACTGGGTGTAACTTTGGAAGATTGGTCTTAGATTTGAAGTTTTGTAAATTCATTTTTTAAATAGCCGGGTCTGGAGAAAAGAGTACGTTTTAAAACTCGCGTTATTCCACAAGAATAAGAATATGATAGGGTCTTATGTTAGAAGATTTTTTTTTGCATATTTGTTTTAATGATTAGGTCTGGGCTAAAGACAACGCTCTAAAGTTCTTTTTAAAACATTTCTTAGGTTAAAGGATTGTTTGGTCTTAGATTTTTTTTTTTTTTGTTATTACTATTAGCGTAATTTTGAAAAATAAAACTTGGTCGAGCTGAAAGACTACGCTACATGTATATGTCCATGTTATCCAACATTAAAACGATTATGGGGTCTTTATACTGTTTTGAAAATGTACATGTAATTCATAATTTTGAATAACTGGGTTTGGAGGAAAGATTATGCTATATTTTCATTGAATTCAACATTGCCAAGAGTGGAGGATCTTTTTTTTTCAATTATTTCTTATTTTGAAATAATCTGGTCTGGATGAATGTCTACACTTTATTTTCATGTTATTCAACATTAATAGATTGTGTGGTCTTTTTTGAAGAGATTTGATGAATGTTTTAAATGACCCGGAGAAATGCATTTTTGTGCTACATGAACGCTTACTACAGGGTTTAGTTTTTAGTTTTAAGTAACCAGGTCAGGATTACGCTTGATTCTCTATTTACGCTAAGTGCATATAATAAGTTGAAACAACTATAGACATTAATTTCACCAGTCTTTATTAATTGGGTCTGGAAAAGAGACTAAGCTCGATTCTCATTTTTTTTCCACTGGAATATCATTATTGTATCTTAATTTGGACTTAATACCCGGGTCTGAAAAAAGACTTTGGACATTTCGTATAATTTAACAACTGGGTCTGGAAAAAAGATTTTGGACTTATATTTCAATTTTTGAATTAACCGTTTCTGGAAAAAAAAAGACTTTGCACTTTTGTGCTATATGAAGACACTGGGGTTTTAGTTATTAGTTTTAAGTAACCAGGTCTGGCGAAAAGGCTACGCTTGATTCTCGATTTACTCTTATCACATATATTCACAATATAAGCCATGAGTTGAAACAACAACAAAGACATTAATTCTACCGGTCTTAATTAACTGGGTCTGGAGAAAAGACTACGCTCGATTCTCATTTTTATTCCACTGGAATATCATTATCGTATCTTAGTTTGGACTTATATTATAATTTTTGAAATAACCGGGTCTGTAAAAAGACTTTGGTTTAATATATATTATAATTTTTTAAACAACCGGGTCTGGAAAAAAGACTTTGGACTTATATAATAATTTTTGAAACAACCGGGTCTGGAAAAAAGACTTTGGACTTATATAATAGTTTTTGAAACAACCTGGTCTGGAAAAAGACTTTGGACTTATCTCCAACAAAGACTTTGCACTTTGTGCTATATGAACGCATTACTATAGGATTTTAGTTTAGAACGGATTCGCCAAAAATCCCTTCAAATTTATTACATTTGTGGGTAAAGTCATTATTACATTTGTGGGCGATCAAAAATTATTACATTTGTGGGTAAAGTGCATTATTACATTTGTGGGTGAAATTATTACATTTGTGGGTAAAGTGTTATTACATTTGTGGGCGTTATTACATTTGTGGGTAAAGTGTTATTACATTTTTGGGCGTTATTACATTTGTGGGTAAAGTGTTATTACATTTGTGGGTGCAACACCCCCTCCCCCCAAAAAAAAATGTCAGAGCAAGAAGAAAAAGAAAAAAAGGGAGAAAGAAGAAAAGAAAAAAGGAAAAGAAGAAGAGGGACTGAAGAAAAAAAGAAGAGGAAAATAAGAGGAAGACGAGTGATGAAACAACGTGAGGGGAAGACTTGCAATTAAAAACAAATCTTTCACGTTACTATACATGTATAAAATTTTTGCTTGTGCTTCGCGCCAGAATTGCGTGTTCGATGAGATTCAATCTTGCTCAATAGGCTGATATGGAGCGAGTTTTGAAGTCAATTATACAAAACATATTTTTGCTCGGACATCGAGCTTTCATAATTTTTTTTTCATTTACAAATGGTCTGTAAAATGTCCGTTTTATGGTCTACATATTAGCATTTAAAACTCGCGCTGCGTGGTCACATTGTTTGATTTGCCAAGTTCATATTGTCTCCAAGTATTCCATAATTTTTTTTTTCAATTTAACAAATGTATTCAGAATGCCCAGATTCTAAGGTCTAAATCTAAAACATGTGCGATAGCCTGCATGTTCTTTATCTAAAATGCACTTAAATTATCCAGTTTCACATCAGCATATCAATAATTGTCTGCTCACGATTCACGCTCGCATTATTAATGAAACCCAATTGACTAAATCCTATTTATTATTTACAAAATATGAATAGAGTGTCCAGCTTTTAGGTCAAAATCTCAATTTTCTTCCTCTCGCGCTTCGCGCTCGCATCAATTGTTAAGTTACATTCCTATCCCATTTATTAATACAAAAATTAGAATGACCAATTTTTAGGTCGCAATGTCAAATAAATTTGCTCGCGCTTCGCGCTCGCATTATCTAAATATATTGGCGTTCGCAGTAACCATCTAGTTACATACGAATCTTGTTAAGGATCACACATAACATTGCCCAGAAAATTAAATTTTCAGGAAAAAAATAAATAACAGTTAAAAAAAAATGTTTATGTGGTTTATAAGAATAAAACTAAGAAGTGACTGATCCAGGAAAATATAGGTGAGGATAATTTCGGGCCCCGTCCCCTATTGCCGAAAGTCGGATCCGCTCTTGTGACACATACACACACACACCGGAAAAATGGCCGGTGCCCCCCCTGAAAAAGCAAGGACCCCCCCCCCAGCGCCCCCGGGAATCCTAGCTACGCCACTGCGTTGACATTGCCATGTGACCTGAATGCTGGGGAGGATGTTAAGTAATACTTGATTAACTTTATGTATACATTTCATGAACTAGGTCCATAAAATTTTGAAGTTATGCTGTCATTTTAAAAACTTAACCTTCTGTCAACATTTGATGTTGCCGCCGTCGCCTGAAAAGCGACGCCTATTGACTCACTCTGTTATACAGGTGAGACAAAAAACGAAGCCGTAATTCAGTGCAACTGCAAGGGCTCTCATGGTATTAGTAGGCTTCAGGGGGATGAACATAATAGAATACAAGGATATTCATCTTTTTTTTATTTGGGGCTGGTTTTAAGGTTGATAATGGCGCAAGGCTGAGTTAGAAAAAATGAATTTGTACTACTGAATTTCAGTTTCCACGAGCAAGTTAAAATTATGATTTTTTTTTCTTTTACCGCTATTTATTCGAAGAACACAGTTCAAAACAGTATCAATTCTTTTTCTATTTTACATGAGACCTTATGCATGAAATATGAATTGGGCTAGGTCGGTGAAAATATTTGATGTGAAAACATGCTTAATTTCTTTCTAATCTACGGATCGTTGAATAACAAGCAATGTGGCGTGACCGAGTGGTCTAAAAGGCACTCGACTTATACCATGAAAGACGGTGGTTCTATTCTCGCCACGGCCTTTGAGCAAGGCATTGCTATTTCATCTTGCATAAAATAGAAAGATTAAATGAGAACAAAGTTTGAAATTTAATATTTATTTTATGAGTAATTCGGAGGGAGAGATTACAGTAGATCCCACCCGCGCATGCGCAGTCATCATTCAAAGCATCAAATATGACTCCTGATAAAACAGCAAGAAAGATTAAACTAAGATGAGAACAAGTTAGAACTAATTTCGCCTTAGAGTAATGGGAGGGAGCGGGGGGCCTGTAATCTCTCCCTCCGAATTACTCATAAAATAAATATTAAATTTCAAACTTTGTTCTCATTTAATCTTTCTATTTTATTTCGTAATTCTCCTGGAGAAATTACAGGAGATTTCAAAGCTCAGGAGGCATATTTGATACCAAAATTACACCAAGTCACAACCCTGGTGTGAACACAACATAACCTCTACAACCGAGTATGAGGCACTGCCTAACAAGGAGGCTGAGAAGTCACTTTTCTGATCCAAAGCGTATGATAGAGTTGTTAAAAGTTTTCTCATTAGTCCATCCAGCCTGTCTGAGATAATAGCAGCGATGGGAACTTCTGACCTCTCAGCTTCTGACACCGACGCAGCCCTCGTGGATTGCGCCTTATAGAAATCAGTGTCTACCCAGCTGCAGCTAGATTTACTAGTATCCAAAGGGGAATGGTTTGTTATAAATTAATTTATCCTCACATGAGGCTTCTGATAGCTGATAAAAAGGAACTTTTTATGATCCACTCAGACGTTCTGTTCTTCGAATATAATGTTTTAGATAATCAAGAACACACAGTCGCTTATCTAGAGGGTAAGCTTCCAATGTCATATCTTCATATGCCCTGGTCTGTCTTGTTCAGTAGTTGACCAAAGCAAAACGTAGCTCCACTACTAGTATCTTTAAGAGTCATATGCTCAATGTTTAACTGATGAAGCGACTGCACCCGCTGCACTGAGGTTAGTGCCAAGAGGGTGACAATTTTTAGGCTCAAGAGCTTGAGGCTAAGGGTTCTCTCAGGTGCTAGCTTAATTCCTTAAATGGTTCAACACTAATTTAACGTCCAAGATATGTTAGTGTACCTGGGTTTGGGTGGTCGAAGTTGAAAGGTTCCTTTCATAAAGTGGTGCACTAATGAATGAGTTCCCACTGTAAAAGGACCATCTAAAACTAAAAATTTAGACAAGGTACTTCTGTAGTGTTCAAGGTACTATAACCAGCTCCGTGTTCACATAAACTTGTAAGGAACTCCAATAATGTCTTGATGATTGAACATAACTCCAACCTTTGTCTAATTTTTTTTTTTCAATTTTCTTATGTAGATACAGCGCATAGGGACATGCTTATCTATATGCGCTTTACAAGAATTGAGCATTATTATTATTATTGATTTTTAGTAGAGTCTTTCCGTGAAGTCCTTATGATCTCCGTGGTCTTTTTATTCAGTCTCTTGAAAAATTTCCGGAGATCGTGCAACATACATCAACGTGATCTCAAAAGGGGTGAAATTTGAGAAGGGTAAAGTTAGTAACCCTCTCCTCCTCTTGAATTCTACAGGTTTCCCTATAATTTGGAGCAAGGGAAGCCGCGATTGTGAGGGCCAATATGGGACAACTAGTAAGCCCGTATATCTTTGTCATTCAGAATTTTCTGCAAGCAACTTGGCATGAGACAAAATACGTGGGAAGACATAAAAGTTCAACTTGGCCCAGTTTAGAAAAAAGAATGCATCAACCAAGAATGCACTAGGATCGGGTTGCCAAGAGACATACCTAGGCAATTGATTATTTAGTCGACATGCAGATAAGTCAATATCTGGTGAGCCAAAGTAAGGAGTATATTGGTTAAAAGCTTGTTTATCCAGTGTCCACTCTGTCCTGTCATTGAATTTACGAGACAGCTTGTCAGCTACTACATTTAGCTTGCCTGGAATATAAGAAATAGACAGCCAAATATTTTTCTCTAAATAAAACACCATTTACAGATTGCATTTGCAATTTAATTACAACTACATGATCTTATAATGATTAGATATTCTCCAAACAACAAATGTGGATCGAACACTGTTTTTCCTGTTTCTCACTTTTATTACCGACCGTCTCGTACGGTATCCTTAAAAACATCATAACAAAAGAACACTTACGATACTACAATCCTCCTCACCTTGGATTGAATGTTAAGCCTTTAAACATTGTAAATACAAATGTACAGTGTAACTGAGGAGCTGCTGAATGTCATAATGGACTCCTTAACTGCTATACTGCTCTTACCATGTTCAATGGCCTTTTTTTATAAACATCAAATCACTTTTGAAATAAACCAAGATTACTGATCAAAACATGCAACTTTTTTTTAACTTCTTTTGGTCCACTGAGCTGTGTTTTCTACCTTTACATCTCAATAACAATACATAATGCAAATTCAACTTTATGCAAATGCCTGTATGCGAACACTATCAATCAAGTTTCTCTCAAAACCTCAAAATAAAACATATCACCAAAAATTTGTAATTTTCATTTTCTTCATCATAAAATAAAACAACTGGGTTTTTCTTTCACTTCCATTTTCTTCATCATAAAATATAAAACACTCATAGTCCTCCCTTTTCCTCCTTTTTTTTTTGTACACAAAACTAAATGAAAAGAAAAATGGTCAAAATTATACTACACAGATATTTGTCACCCTGTCTACTTGCAAAACACAAATGTGTCATTTTGAATTTTGAAAAGTAACCCTTAAAATGTGGGCACTGTAAATATTAAAATGGTTAGCATATTATCAGTTTACAGGTTAAACAACAGAATATGAGTACTCCTTTAAAATGTGTTGTACAATATGAAGAGTGGGTTATCGTCATCACATGAGTGAACTAACATCCGGAGGGTACAATAACTTTGAATAATAAAACAAGGAAGCTTGTATGGTTGTTTTATACTCATCTTAACATCAACTCAGAGAGATGCATAACTCTTCAGACAATATACTGCCAATTATAACATTTGTACAAAAATGTGTGAAGGCAATTAACAAAACTCGTTATGTGTCTGCCATTCTTAGACACTTTCAAAAATTATCAAAAGAAACAAATGGAATATGCATTAAAATGCACTGTTGTCTTCTTATCAATTTTCTTGTTTTTTCGCATCATCAGGTAAGCGTTATGTTACTTTTGATTGGAATGTATACTTAGTCATGGTACAAAATCACGAAAACGTAACGGAGGACGGCGCTCACGACGCGGATTGCGCCGTGGTACAGCAGGCTGCAAATGTCCTGCTGGCATTGGGACATTGTGTGCATTTGGAGGAAAATGAGTCTCCATGTCATCATCATCATCATCATCATAGCGATTGGAAGGGATCGGACCGCTATACAACTTGAATCGCGAACAGTTGCGTGTGATGTAATGATTGGCACAACGAACGGTAATGCGAGATCCACGCTTTCTCACAACTTTGTATGGCTGCGGAAGATATGGCGACTGGTGCTTTGGGACCATTCCATCCCTACGAACAAGCACAGTATCGCCAACAGCGATTGGTGATGGTTGGGTTTTTCCGCGACTGTCTGCATAGCTTTTCATGCTCTGTTTCTTGTTTCTATCGCGATCGCGAACAGAAGCATCGAGGTCATTGTGATGTTGGTGAGATGGCACTTCTGGAAGACGCGTGCGTAGCGGTCGTCCAAAAAGAAGGGTCGCTGGGGGAACCCCTGTAGTAGAGTGTGGTGTCGCACGATAGTTGCGCAAGAACTTGTATATTTCTTGCTTCCAACACTTGCGTTCTGCGATGGCACAGCGATAGACTTTCTTGAGTGTTTTCATGAACCTTTCAACCTCACCGTTAGCTTGAGGCCAACGCGGTGTAACCTTCCTATGCCTGAATCCCAGGTAGTTGGCAAACTGATTGAATTCCGCACCATTGAATGGTGGGCCGTTATCGGTACGGACCACAGTAGGAACTCCAAAGCTTGAGAAGATTCGGTCAAGTTTCGGAATGACCTGACTTGCTGCAGTAGAGGAAACAATCTCTACTTCGACAAAACGCGAGTAATCATCAATGACTACCAACATGTGATCACCGCTAGGAAGGTCGGCAAAGTCTACGCTAACCTCTGTCCAAGGCTGTTGCGGAAGCTCCGTCATTCTAAGTGGTTCCTTGGCGTGCTCAACGGTATTCATCTGACAGGACAGACAATCACGAACTGTGTGTTCAGTCATACGATCAATGGAAGGGAACGACACCTTCTCACGCAAGAGAGCCTTTGTCTTAGTTATGCCCTGATGGCCCTCGTGTGCTATGTCGATGATACGCTGCCGAAGCGAACGCGGAATGACGATACGATGATCGCGTAAGAGCATGCTATTGCCATCCGATACAGTGAGTTGATCGCGTACTTCATGTAGGCTTCTATATTCGCTCTGCAATGATGCATCTGCAGCTGCTAGAAGATCATTCCAGCTATCCTCCTGGATAGCACGCATACAGTTTTGAAGAACATCATCAGTGCTTGTTGCAGATACTATATCCTCATGCGTGACTGTCTTTGGAATTGCGTTTGCTGCAATGAAGGAGACCTGCTGTTCTGCGATTTCTTCTTCTGCTGATGATCCTGCGCTCTCCGCGATACGTGGGTGGCGTGACATGTAGTCTGCTGGGTTCAATTTTCCAGGGTGGTATTGGACCTGGAAGTCGTACGCTTGTAGCCGCAGTAACCAGCGTTCTATGCGGATCGGCGGCTTTGAATGGGCGTTATTGAACATTGATAACAGTGGCTTGTGATCTGTGGTTACAACAAATGATCCACCATATAAATAGATATGAAAGTGTCTGACAGCCCATGTGATGGCCAATGCCTCCCTTTCGGTTTGCGAGTATCGCTGTTCTACAGGTGTCAATGACCGACTAGCTAACGCGATAGGGATGACTGACTGTGTGCGCGAGTCATGCTGGACCAAAATTGCCCCAAGACCAAGAGGGCCTGCATCGACAATAACCTCTGAGGGGTTTGCTGGGTTGAAATATCCCATAGTACAGTGTTGGGAGACTAGCTCCTTGATGCGACTGAATGCTGATGTTTGAGATGGTCCCCATGTCCATGGCACGTCAGCTTTTGTGAGTTGTCTGAGAGGAGCAGAGATGGACGCGAGGTCAGGAATGAAACGAGCACAGTATGTCACCATGCCTAAGAAACTGCGCATCTCTGAGATGTTTCGTGGCTCTGCGACAGCGTTGATTGCATCCACCTTACGCGGATCAGGACTGATGCTGTTGGCTGTGAAGACATGCCCGAAGTACACCACGCGACCTGTGCTAAAGACACACTTAGCAGGGTTTAGCATCAAGTTCACTGAGCGTAGACGTTGCATAACAGCATGAAGTCGTGCATCATGTTCTGCTTGGTCGCGACCGAAGACAAGAAGATCATCGCTGATGTTCAGCACACCTGGTAGGTCCTGAAAGGTTATCTGTATTGCATGCTGGAAAACCTTGGACGCGGAACAAAGACCAAAATTGAGCCGCTTGTAACGAAAGAGCCCAACATGTGTAGAAAAGACTGTGTACTGACACGACTCTTCATCGAGCTCTATCTGGTGATACCCAGAATTTAAGTCCAGCGTGCTGAATGTTGTTGCCACATTGAGAGATGCGATAAGATCATCAACTGTTGGAATGATGTGACGTTCACGCTTGATGGCGGTGTTGACATTTCGCATATCAACGCAGATGCGAATGGCCTCGCTATTCCGCTTGGGCACGACTGTGATAGGCGAGACCCATGGCGTAGGTGCTGTTCTCCACCTTTTCAATGATATCACATTCCAACAACCGGTCAAGCTCCTTTACCACTTTGTCATGTGAAATGGTATACGACGATGTGGAACAGCTACAGGAGTTAGAGATGTGTCTGCCTGTATGTGATAGCGATAGTTTTTCAGTTTGCCTATGCCGGTAAAACGATCTGGATAGACTGACCTAGGCGAAGCTGATGATGTGGCATATGTGAGTTTTACGAGATTGAGGGCAGTGGCTGTTGCTAAGTTCAGAAGCGTAGCACCATCATGAGAGGTAACGTAAACTGTAGTGTTAGCAGACGACGACTTGTAGCTTACTGTCGCTGTGAAGGTACCTTGAACATCAAGAGGGGTGTCACTGCCATAGCCGTACACAGGATCAGAATGTACAACTAAACGTGGCTGTGGCGTGATCCTAGCGAATGTCCGCTGAGACATCATCATGACTGATGCCCCTGTATCGATGAGAGCACTGATGGGGGTGCCATTTACATGTACAGTTACAGTTGGTTTAGGCACATCAGGTAGTGATTGTGCCTGGACATGAAACTGGTAGTGCTCATATTGACCTGTACTTGGAGGTTCTGGGCCTGAACTCTTGGTTTGAGGGTCAATGTCACAGGTGGTAGTGGTACTGGCTTGGACGTGTTTAGCACTAGCAGCTTTAGCTTTGTTTTTAGACATACAGTACTTGGCAAAATGATTTTGCTTACCACAGGCATGACATGTCTGGCCCTTGGCTGGACAAGGTTTGTGTCGGTGCGGGAACACACCTCCACAGTTGCGGCATGTAGAGTGCTCAGTCTTTGCTGTATGGTGTTGTTGCGACTGTCGCTGACGTTGCACTGGGTGTGTACGATTACGAGCCCCAACCGCTTGGACGGTCATAGCGGTAGCTTCAGCACCCTCGATCACTGCAGCATGACGATCTGCTTGTTCATAAGCCCGTGCTGTACTAAGGAGTTTGTCCAACGAGATTGTTTCTCGCAATGCATGTCGGCGTAGCTTTTGTGAATGGCATCCAAGAATAATTTGCGACTTAATTTCGCCATCCTTGTCAGCAAAATCACACGAAACAGCAAGTTTTTGCAATCGCTGACAATAGTGATCAACAGTCTCATCTTCATTTTGTCTACACTGCCTGAACACAAAACGCTCATATTCTATGTTCACTGATGGACAGAAATGCTTTTCGAGTGCTTTTTTGGCTGATTCATAGGACTCACCCGTATCAGGTAACGTGTCAAAAATGTCCGAAACCTCCGGTCCAGCATAGTGGAGCAAAAGCGCTCGTTGCTGCTTGGCATCGTTGATAGCAAATGCCGTAAACAAATTATTCAGTCTCTTGACGTATTTTGCCCATCTTTGTCCAACTGTTGCCGGCTCATCATGCACAGAAAATCGTTCAAATTGTGGGAGATTCATCCTCACTCTACTCGTCGCCAATATAATGATTAGATATTCTCAAAACAACAAATGTGGATCGAACACTGTTTTTCCTGTTTCTCCATTTTATTACCGACCGTCTCGTACGGTATCCTTAAAAACATCATAACAAAAGAACACTTACGATACTACAGATCTATGCGTAGTAGGATATGGTATTTTTCATAGATGTCCAAAAGGACTTTAGTCCGAAAAAGGCTGCCAGTAATTTAATATAATCAATCTCATTATTCTGAGCTTTGGCAAGCTCCTCGGCATGACATCGCCCATCTTTACTAGAATTTAGCTCTATACATGTAGTTTCCCATCCCGAACCGCTTGCATCGGAGTACAACTCTAGGTCCGGTTCTTTACTCTCAAAGACGAGTATACAATGTGCAGGTTTGCTATCCACCATTCAAGATCGTACCGAGCTGCCTGCGAGAGTTGCATGGGTCTATCAAAATGACCTTTGTTAATTTTCAGTGCTACAATTTTGTCCAATTCCAAAGCCCGATAGAAAAGAGGGCCATATTGGACAGCAGGGAATGATGGTACAATTTTCCCAATTGTTCTGGAGACTGCTCTAATACTAGGCAAGTTAGTTTGGAGGAGGCCTATAAGCAACACTTTTTAACTTCATTTACCTTGTCAGAAGGGAGTGTAATGGACATATTCACTGAATTAAGGACCAATCCAAGGAAAGTAATTTCCTGTAATGGTTTGAGTACCGACTTATCAGGGTGAATAATAAACCTAAACTCTGATAAAAGGCCAACCGTGGCATCAATTGCCTTCTGTACTTTGGCCTTATTGTTACCAATATTGATGGTGTTGTCATGATAACCCACTAAGATGTGGTTTGCTTGGTGCAGTGTGGCAAACACTGGTTTCAAAATTTTGGTAAAGAGCCGTGGTGCAGTACTCAAACCATTTGGCAAACATGTAAATTGAAAAAGCGTGTCTTGCCAAATAAATCTTAAGTACTTTCTATCTGAAGGGTGAACTGGGACCGAAAAATTAGGCATCCCGGAGGTCCACTGAGGCAAGAAAACAAATTTTCTGACATTGTGTTGCTGTATGTATGCTATTCATTTTAAAATGCTGACAGCCATACTTTTTCAGGTCAGAAAGATCCAGAATAGCTCTTAATTAGTCCAGTATTTTTCTTGGGCCGAATAAAAATGTTGGACACGAACTCTCCATTCTGATGGGAGCATTGTTCAATCACCTTTTCCTCAAGTAAGTGTATAATTTCTTGATTTTAATTACTTCAACTGTTCTGAAATGAAAACAGTGTGGGGTAGTGAACGGTATGGTTTGATAGATAAATTTTCAAACTCTAATTTAGACCCTTCAACAGCTGATAAGATGACGTGATCAGAAGTAATATTTTCCAATTGTTTACAAAATGCCTCATTTGGCCACCAATAGGAAACTTTGAATAATCATTGAGTTAACTCGCCTCTTCAGTAGAAGTAGTTACTTTGTTTTCTTCCAAGATGCACCCTGCTTTGGGGGAAAGGGGCTGTTGAGAGGCATTCTGCTCTGCGAGCCTGGGTTCTGCCACTGGTCATGACCCTTGGTCTTGTGTCGTTTCCACTGGGGATGCCCTAAAAAAGGACCCTATGGTTGCCTGACCACAAATCATGTTGGGCTGATTGAGCCCATCCAGATTCACGAGTACTGGTTTTATTCCTGGCATATGGGTGATATGTGTGAGACATGCTTGTCCTTAAATTGGCCTCTCATCATCCCTGCAGCTGCCCACTCAGGTGAGTCAGGTCTTTCACTTAGCAAGATCATCTCCAAATAAGAACTTGCCCACTTGGGAAGATTTGCACAATAGTGTAAATTTCATATTCATATCAGGTCTGATAAGACGTTTCCTTGTGCAATTTAGCTCAAAATTGGTATTGCTGAGCAAAGCGAGGCAATCTTGTTGAGCTTCAGAAATATTCTCTGGGTCTAAAGATTTCATGAATGCTGTCAAACCTCTGGTTAGTGAACGTTGAATTTTTTGTAGTTGCAGGTTTCTTTGTCTAGTTAGGCCTACTTGTTTTAGTTTGTCCCAAATGGGAGCATTAACTCTTGGCATATCGACCAAGGTTATCAAATGCCGTGCCCCATCTCTTGGGGCTGGGCAAACTTAGCGGCTATAATGCCGGTATGCCTGGGCCTTAATTGGCCCACATCACATTCACCTTCCCCACTCTCGAAATCTGGAGCTTGTGAATTGTCATCATTGACATTGGTCACATGGACCTGACCTGCGTGGAACTGTATTTAAGAATTCTGATCATCATAACCATTATTATCATCATAAAAAGACAGCCTCAGAATACTATCTTGATAATGGCTGACCTATGCCTGGGGAGTAACTGGCTCCCTGACTGGTTCTGAAAAGCCTGGTTCTCCAGTGCTTCAGTCAAAGCGATTCTAATTTAGTCTCTCCTCAAACTCAGAGTTTGAAGTTGAGGGGGAAGGTTTATTCTTTTTGGGCTTGGCTTTGTTGTTGTCATATCGGTTCCTATGCCTGAAGAGCCCGACGGAGATTTAATATCTCCTTTATCTTTATGTTTTTGACAATTTTATTGGGCTTGGCTTTCAATAGTGCCATATCGGTACCTATGCCCGAAAAGCCCGACGGAGATTCAATCATATCTCCTTTATCATGAAGTTATCTATAACTGTATTCGACGAAGTCGAATACGAAGACTGTTGATGCGACGCTGGTTGCTGGCTCGTGGAACGGGTCCCTGCGCCCGGCTTAACCGGCTTCTGGCCCGGTGGAGAAACCGCACTCCGCTGCGACTGAGTCGCCGGCGGGCTGGTACCCACATTCAAGAAATCACGAATCATAATCGTATTTTTGTCATGAAGTACTCCAACTCGAACCCAATGTCGATATCAGAAGGAGGTTGTAATAGAAAAGAGCTCTAGCGCATAATTTCCAGCAACCAACTCGAAGAAGGGGAAGAAAAAGCAATTCTTATCTTACCCCAAATGGCGGAAAATGACTGCCAAAATCAATGCTGCGAACGTAATGACTGCGCATGCGCGGGCGGGATCTCCTGTAATTTCTCCAGGAGAATTATGAAATAAAATAAAGGATTTGTTTATGCATTATCTTAGTTTTCGCAAAAAAGCAGGAGACATTTGATTAACGATGAAAAGTTTGAGTTGAATTCACATAAAAGAAGAGGACCAAATCTTTCTGTTCATGTACAAAAAAAAAATACACCGAAGTACTGTTGTTATATTTTTTTCTGGGACATACAGTCCATTATTGGTTAAAAGTATGAGGGACAGACCAAGAAATTTACAAAAACAAGAGCGATTACGCAAAAAAAAAATGGAACATCCCCCCCAAAAAAAAGGGGCGATGGTCTTTATTCCGGATTTATGATGATTAAAGTCACCCCCCCAACAAAAAAATGCAAGCAAATACTCTTTCTCAGAGCTATCCCCTTGACCTCTTTGCAGATTCCTTGAGTCAAAATGAAATATACGTTAAAAGATCTGATATTAAGAAATTTGAAACGACAGGACGAGAGGTAAAATTTTTTGAAGAGAAAATGATTGGAATTTACGGACGTTTCGTTCAAAAGTAGGAAGTGAAACAGAGCCCTTAATGGGCGGGTACTGGTAATGAGTTAAATAGTTTGGCTGCTATATAGGAGAATGACTGTTTTTTTTTATACTCGGTTCTTGGTTTTTCGAGATACAATTGTTGTGATGAGATTGATCTAGTAAGATAATAATTAGGTGTCAGTGGCATTGTTTGCAATAAATATCCAGGAGCAAGACCGTTTAAAGTTTTATACATAAGTATTTGGTAATGATAATCCACCCTTTTCTTGCTAATTGTTTATAAGCCGACGTAATCCAAGAAGATTCTTTGATTTTTAACGCACTGATACATACAATGCATGTTTGTTTGAAAGATAAAATGTTTTTGAATTTGTTCCGCATGACGTCAACATCAGTTTCATTCATGAAACAATCATTCCAATCGATACTTTCAACGTCACTAAGAAATGCATTTTCATTGAAAAATTGAAAGATCGGAATCGTGAGATCTGAGGTGATCTCTGTGTTTTCAATTTTGTAACAACATTATAGGAATGGTCACTAGACCCAATAGACTGCACACCTGAATATAGCTCACCTATTGAGTTTGAAACATAATTTAGATCTATGAGGCTTTTACTGAAAGGGGTCACACGACTTGGGTATTTGATGAGTTGTTTGAAACCTAGTGCTTGACTAATTTCTATTAATTTGTTTGATAGTGAGTTAACTGTGAGCATATTGCAGTTAAAGTCGCCTAGTAATATCATTCTATCTGAGAATGAAAATACTTGATCAAGATTGTTATCTAATTCATCAAACATGTCAAAGAAGGATGTGGTGGAATTTGGTTTTCGATAAATAATGCCCACATACAAACTGGCTTCATTTTTAGGCTTAAGTTCAATCCAGATCAATTCTAAATTTTCACTTTCAAGATCGTGCCTCCTTATATAAGGTACACCCTGTTGAATATGGTTACAGCCCGATAGACCGCGGGTCCGATGGACCGCGGGTCCGATAGACCGCGGGTCCGTTAGACCGCGGGTCCGTTAGACCGCGAGTCCGATAGACAGATGGTCCGATAGACCGCGGGTCCGATAGTCCGCGGTGTGTGTAAAATTATGATCAGGACAACATAGTGAAATTCATTTCATCAAGAGGTCAAAAGGTCATTGATAGGAGTCCATGGGGTTCTATAACAATGACCCACAGGACAAATCGCCCCCTGACATCTACTTCAATATTTTTATCGTCGGGGACTGTTACACCCACAAATGTAATAATCGCCCACAAATGTAATAACGCCCACAAATGTAATAACACTTTACCCACAAATGTAATAACGCCCACAAATGTAATAACACTTTACCCACAAATGTAATAATGCACTTTAACCACAAATGTAATAATGACTTTACCTACAAATGTATAAATTTGAAGTGATTTTTGGCGAATTCGTTCTAAGCTAATATCCTTTAGTAATGCGTTTATATAGCACAAAAGTTCAAAGTCTTTTTTCCAGACCCGGTTAATGAAATATTACAGTACAAGTCCAAGTCTTTTTCCAGACCCGGTTTTTCAAGATTATAATATACGTCCAAAGTCTTTTTACCAGACCCGGTTGTTTCAAAATTATAATATACGACCAAAGTCTTTTTTCCAGACCCGGTTAATTAAAAAATTATAATGCAAGTCCAAAGTCTTTTTTTCAGACCCGGTAGTTTAAAAAGTTATAATATACGTCGGTGAGGGGTAAAGACAGCACTCTAAGCCCAAGCATTTTAAGTGGGTTTAATTTTGAAGATTGGTCTCAGCTGTCATCTTTTTCAATATTTCTTTATCTTTTAAGTAACCGGGTCCAGACGAAAGACTAAGCATAATACTCGCTTTATTCCACATGAATAAGAATATGAGTCTTTTGTTTTTAGGATTGTTTAAATCATTTTTAAATCACCGGGTCTGGAATAAAGACAACGCTCTAAACATGTGCTTTTCTACATGCATGGTCTTAATGTGGAGGATTGTTGGTTTTCAGATTCGTTGTTGGGGGTTGAGTTTTATTGATTTTTTATTCCTGAAATAGTTGTGTCTGGAGGAAAGTCGATCTTCGACAATCGGTCTTCATGTTGTTCCACAGTAATTAGATTATTGGGTATTCGTTTTAGAATATTTGTAAAAACTATTTTATTTTTCAAATAGTAACCAAGTCTGGAGAAAGGATGTCTGCTTTACCCACGCGTTATTACAATGTTTTGTAGGGGTAGTAGTATTATTTTTATAAAAAGACATATTTTTACTGGAAGAAACTTTGGAAATTTGGTCTAAGATTCGAAGTTTTTCAGTTACTTTTTTTTGATAGCCGGGTCTGGAGGAAAGAGTAGGTTTTAAAACTCGTGTTATTCCACGAGAATAAGAATATAAGGTCTTATGTTAGAAGATTTTTTTTGTAACTGTTTTAGGTCTGGAATAAAGACAACACTCTAAACCTTTTTCAAAATAGGTTCTTAGGTTGAAGGTTTGTTTGGTCTTAGACTTTGATTTTTTTTATTTCTTACTATTAGCGTTTTATTTTTTGAAGAAAAAAATGGTCGGGCTGAAAGACTACGCTTTATCCAGCATTAATAAGATTATGGAGTCTTTAAACTGTTTTTAAACTGTTATTCATAATGTTTAAATAACAGGTAACCGAGTCTGGAGAAAAGACTACGCTTGATTCTCGATTTACTCTTAGTGCATTTATTCACAATATACACCGTATAAGTTGAAACAACAAAGACATTAATTCCACCAGTTTTTATTAACTGGGTCTGGAGAAAAGACTAAGCTCGATTCCCATTTTTTCCACAGGAATATAATTATAGTATCTTAGTGTGGACTTATATTATAAATTTTGAAACAACCGGGTCTGGAAAAAAGACTTTGGACTTATATCACATTTTTTTAAACAACCGGGTCTGGAAAAAAGACTTTGGATTTATATTATAATTTTTGAAACAACCGGGTCTGGAAGAAAGACTTTGGACTTGTACTTTGATGTTTTATTAACCCGGTCTGAAAAAAGACTGCACTTTTGTGCTATATGAACGCATTACTATAGGATTTTAGTTTAGAACGGATTCGCCAAAAATCCCTTCAAATTTATTACATTTGTGGGTAAAGTCATTATTACATTTGTGGGCGAACAAAAATTATTACATTTGTGGGTAAAGTGTTATTACATTTGTGGGCGTTATTACATTTGTGGGTAAAGTGTTATTACATTTGTGGGTGCAACACCCCCCCCCCCCGGAAATATGCCCTCAAGACGCCATACGGAGCCTCTAAAATGCCATCGACTTGACGACATGGCGAGATACTTTATTTTACCATGTCGACATAATATATTAGTAAATAAATTATTTTAGTGGTCCCTCCTAAAATTTTGGTTGATTTGCTTGTCAATTTTTTACCTGTGTCCATCCCAAAATTTCAGGTGGATCCCCCTAAATGTTTTGCCTTCGGCCGCCAATGATTAATGAAGACATGGTAAGATAAAGTACCACGCCATGTCGTCACGTTAAGGCATTTTCACAATTACTAGTATTATTTTCCTAATTATCTGGGGTAATTGTCTGAAGAGTTAATTTTCGGGGTGGGGGGGGGGTAACAGTCCCCGGCGGTAAAAAATATGGGGATAACATTTTTCGTGAAGTAGTTGTCAGGGGGTGATTGCCCTAATTGGGTTATTGTTATAGAACCCAGGCGCGGATCCAGGATTTCAAGGGGAGGGAGGGGGAGCAAATTTGACCTGATGTTTGGCGCCCATGTGTACTTTTCGAAAAATGGCGCCCACTCCCTCCCGGCCAGGCTAACTAAAATTATCTTATAATCACATTTAAAAAAATAAAGAACACTTTTTAATGTGTTCTTGAAAAAAAAACATGAATACATAAATACCAAAAGGTACGTAGATGAGACACAGGGGCGGTTCCAGCCTTCGCCAATAGGGGGGTGGGTGGAAATTTGTTTCAGCCATATTTTCCCCGATCGGCAGCTCGAAGATGATTTTTGTTTGTTTCTTTGAAGGGGTAGTCCTCATTAGTCAATTCTTGGCTTTATTCTTATGAATTAATACATAATATCATCATCCTCATTTATATGATGCGAGCGCGAACTAATTTTTGGGGAAATTACTACGAACGCAAAGCGCCAGGGGAAATAAACTGATGACAAGTGGAATGCCTCTGGCCGTCTCACCTGCATCACGCGGTTCAATATAGCAGCAGTGCTGACTTTGAATACTACTCTAACTCGCACAAGATGTTCAGTGATACATGGTTACTCTTATGTCCACTTTTATGAACTAGACCAATAAACTTACAGAGATATGATGGTTATTCAACAAAAAAACCCAACATGGCCAAAGTTCATTGACCTTACATGACCTTTGACCTTGATCATGTGACCTGAAACTCGCACAGGATGTTCAGTGATACTTGATTACTCTTATGTACAAGTTTCATGAATCAGATCCATAAACTTTCAAAGTTTTGATGGTAATTCAACTGATACACCCAATTCGGCCAAAGTTCATTGACCTTTGACCTTGGTCATGTGACTTGAAATGCGCACAGGATGTTCAGTGATATTTGATTACTCATATGTCCAAGTTTAATGAACTAGACTAATAAAGTTTCAATTAATGATGGTCATTCAACAGATACCCCCGATTCGGCCAAAGTTCATTGACCCTAAATGACCTTTGACCTTAATCATTAGGCCTGAAACTTGCACAAAATATTCAGTGATGCTTGATTACTATTATGTCCAAGTTTCATGAATCAGATCCATAAACTTTCAAAGTTATGATGGGAATTCAACAGATATCCCCAATTCGGCCAAAGTTCATTGACCCTAAATGACCTTTGACCTTGATCATGTGACGTGAAACTCATGCAAGATGTTTAGTGATACTTGATTGACCTTATGTCCAAGTTTCATGAACTAGGTCCATATATTTTCTAAGTTATGATGACATTTCAAAAACTTAACCTCAGGTTAAGATTTCAATGTTGATTCCTCCAACATGGTCTAAGTTCATTGACCCTAAATGACCTTTGACCTTGGTCATGTGACATGAAACTTTAAGAGGATGTTCAGTAATACTTGATTAACCTTATGGCTAAGTTTCATGAACTAGGTTCATATACTTTCTAAGTTATGATGTCATTTCAAAAACTTAACCTCAGGTTAAGATTTGATGTTGACGCCGCCGCCGCCGTCGGAAAAGCGGGGCCTATAGTCTCACTCTGCTTCGCAGGTGAGACAAAAAGGATACCTGTTAAAGCAGCCTTTAACAATCAAATAATGCGAGCGCGAAGCGCGAGCTGAATCTTTTTGAAATTGTCAGCCCCAAAAAGGAAATTCTAAGCTTTTTTTTTAACTCAAGCAGAATAGGTATATGCGTAAACAATTAAAGCAAGCGCGAAGCGCGAGCGGAAAATTTCTAGATTTAGTCCTATAATGTTTACTGAACGAGACACTCTATTTATGATTTGTAAATTCTAAAAATATGACTCTTAATAATGCAAGCGCCAAACGCGAGCAAAAAAATAATACGTTTTAAACTGGTACCTGTTAAGGACTGCTTGCACTTAGCCATTAAGGCGTCACATATTTCAACAATCAAAAAATGCGAGCGCGAAGCGCGAGCTGAACATTTTTGATCTTTTTAAAAGAAAGAATGGAAAATTTCAATCAGTTTTTGTAATCGTGAATAGGAAAGCTAAGTAATTTAACGATTGATGAGAGAGCGCGAAGCGCGAGCAGAAAAAAAATCGAGATTTAGACCTAAAAGTGTGCCACTCTGTTCATGTTTTGTAAATCATCAAAAGGACGAGTAATATGGCGTCTTCCTACATTAATAATGCGAACACAAAGCGCGAGCAGAAAAAATATGATATTGTGATCTAGACCTAGATAATGATTTAAATTAGAGAATAAGTTGGGTATCTAAATAAACATGCGCGAGCGTGTTTCATATTTAGACCAAGAATCTAGGCATTCGAAATACAACTTTAATCATGAAAATCATGAAACTTTGATAGTCCGATCTGAAAAAAGAGTCAATTTCAGCTTTATATTTCTAGCACTTTGTTGAAAAATTGTAAGGTGGATATGGATCGCACTTAAAAAAGAGCTGATATTATTATTACTTTTAGTTTTGACATAGGACCGGGACATCCTTACGACATGCCATCATATGAAAATGAGGACTATCTTCCTATTCATTTTGATAAGCGCGAGATGAAACAAAGGGACAATTCAATTATTAAATTGATATCATATTTATTAATGCCTAATGAGGGCGCGAAATCTGATGATATCATGGCATAAAACTGAATATTACACTTTTGTGATTATGAATAGGATGCATCAGTTTATTGTTACGATACTGCAACAAATAACAATCAGAAATTGAGATATAAAGTTTAAATTTTCCTTTTTTTATTACAGGAAATTGATCATGTACTTAAACGAAATAAAACCAAATAATCATACATTAATCTCTCGAAGTGGCTGATGTACAATCCAGGGTTATAGTTCACTGTTATAGTCCAATATATATTCCAGGTAGGCTGGGAAGATTCCTTATTGATGATGGCGATGATGAAACTCATGTTGAAGTACGATGAATAATAAGAGTCACTGTAACGAGTTGAAGCGTCCGTGAAGACGATGTTGATGATGATTAACAGTCAAGTTCAGCAATCCATGGGTCGAAGAGTGTTCAATAAAACAGGTTGATGATCTCGATGAGAACTGAGAATTCCTCTCTCAAAATAACTGCAAACAGTTCATTGATGGTGGGCAAATAATTCCACACAATATAGATATTCCAGGTGGAAATAAACTGCTCTGATCTGGTGAAGTGATCTCATATGATGTGGTGATCAAGTGATCTAATATGATGTGATGATGATCTTGAAGAATCTGCCAGCTTTATATACTCATTACAGCTATCCTAGAATTCACTATAATGGAAAGTTCTAGCATTGTCTTCCAAAAGAATATTCTTCCTCTTTCAGGAGCCTTCTTCATTTCTAAAACATTCTTGAGTGACCTCATTGAAATCAACATGTGTAAACAAAATACCTAAGCCTATTCATTTCCACTACCAATACAATTCTATTGTTTGGCTTTTCCCTATTCAACAATAAAACTCCTTGGCCTTTAAATAGACAAGGCCTGCATAATAAAAGACATTCTGGAACGTTCTTTACAAATCTTGGCTATCCTTAAAGGGAAATAACTAAGAGATGAATGTAATTGCTTTTAAAATTCTTTTACAATTATTCTTATGTATAACATTATATAATTTTAACCATTAATGCGAGCGCAAGTCACGAGCCATAATTTTTGATAAACTCATGAAAAGGGGATTTTAAGTAGTTTGTTGTATAAACAATATTGGAACATTTATATAACTCGCCAATCAAAATGCGAGCGTGCAGCGCTCTAGCTGATGCGCCTTAACAATCAGACCAGAAAAGGGATATTTTAAAAACTTTATGGATTACACAAAAAAATAGGTACCTGATAAATCAAAATATTTGCGAGCGCGTATCGCAAGCAGCAAATGTTAACATTCAAACCATAAATTTGACATTTTTTACAGAGCATTTTTTAAAAACCAATTGTAAATTACACAAAATAATGAAAGTTCGATTTCCGAGGTGAAATATGTGTTGTATATTGACTTCCAAATTTGATATTCGAACTCCATATTGAACAAGATACGTAAATCACCTATTAGGCAATGTGAGCGCAAAGCGCGTGCGAAAGTTTTATATAGTTGCAAGGAAGATTGTTTTTATTTTCAAAGTCTTCCCCTCATCTTATTTTATGTCTTCGTCGTCCTTGTCTTCCTTTTCCCTCTCTTTTCCTCCTTTTTCTTTCTTTCTTTCTTTCCTTTTTTTTCTTTTCTTGCTCTGCCAAGAGGGGGCGGGGAGCTCGACCCCCTGGATCCGCCTATGGGGACAAAGAACAGGGGGAAAAAGGTTATCATCGCCAAAGTAAGGTCATCTCGTCCCCAAAATGCATGTTTTATTTCGAATTAGAATGATGTATTTCTATGTTTATCAAAGACCAAAATAGGGGGACATTGTGTCCCCCCTACTATTTTAAGTAGGTAGGACACATCCCCCTGGGATTTCCGCCCATGATGTAATATCAATGGGTGCGCAAAGCACAATTGATGGGGGGGGGGGGTTCAATTTGGTTTAACTTCTCACCAGAGTAGGCCCTACTAGAATATTGTGAACGGGAGCTGTAGTTTCTGTACTGTTGTTTTAGTATACCCTTCAATATTATCAATGATAACCTCTAGGAAATATGCAATCTCGACTAATTATCTTCATCGGTGGCGTATTTATTCAGCATGGGTGCAGAGGGGGGGGGGGGGCGATGGCACCAAGATTAAAAAAATAAATGAAATGGGGGGGGGGGGAGGGTAGACGTTAAAGAAAATCTGAGATTTTATTATTGAAAAACACATTGAGGTATCTCACAAGGCCTAAATAAATAATGAGAACGCAAAGCGCGATCTGATTTCTTTTTTTTTTTTAGAATTTTCCTCTATTTTATCCTGAAAGCCTAAGTCAGGGGCGGACCCAACTTCCGCCAACAGGGGGAGGGGCCATTTTTTTCACCCATGTTTTCCCCGATCGGCCGCTCAAAGCCGATTTGTCCAAGTGCCGTAATGAGCCAACAATTTCGAGGGGGCTCGATATGGCGTATTGCATAAAATCAATAAGAACTTGGCAGTGAGCGAAGCGAGCAAGCAAATATGTTCACACTTTTATTACAAAAATACAAGGTTCTGATAGATTTTGACATAATATTTGGAAAATAATAATATATTTCATCCAAATCCCTTTCCTTTTCTCTATATTTTTTCTTAGCCTTGATTCTCTCTTTTTTTGTTGAGGGGGGGGGGGGGGGCAAACGCCCATGTCCTAACAGTCATTTCCTAGATTTACTTTATAAGCAACATAAATGTGTTATAATCTCGTAAGCCATATGCAAGCTAAAAATTAAATTTCATGTATATTGTCCTGAAAATTTAACATTCTGGGCAATGTTTGAGAGTCTGAACAGGACGCGTATGTAACTAGATAATTACCGTGAGCATGGTGAGCGCAAAGCGCGAGCAGAAATGTTAAATATTATGGACTGGTCGAAAAGTTAGTCATCAAGACGATACATATTTCAACGATCAAACTGAACAATTTTTGATATTCCAACCTAAAAAGATGAGATTTCAAATCCCCTAATGGGACATTCGACATTCATTTCCAACTCTCATTTTCTTATCTTTCTTTCCATCTTTCTCTCTTCTTAATATTATTCTCTTCCTATTTTTTCTTTTTCTTTGTTTTATTTTCTTTCTTTTCCCTCTTCCTCTTTTTTCTCTTTCCCCCATTTCTTATCCCTCTTTCTTTTTCTTTCCTTTCCCCTTTTTTCTCTTTTATTTTTTTTTCTTCTCTCCCCCCCCCCTTCCACTCTCTCTCTTTTTATTACCTTCTTTTCCCCTTTTCTTCCATCTCTCTTTTTTTATCTTTCTTCCCATCTTCCTCTCCATTTAAATATTCTTCTCTTCCTTCCTCTTTTTTTCTTCTTCTTTTTCCTCCTTTTCATTTCTCCTAGCTTTCTTTTCTTCTCTTCCTTTTCCCTCCTCTCTTTTTCTCTTCTTTCCCCCGTTCTTCTCCCTTTTTCTTTGTCTTTCCTTTCCCCCTCTTACTCTCTTTTCTTTTGTCTTCTTTTCCCATCTTCCTCTCTCTTTTTATTCTCTCCTTTCCCCTCTCCCCTCTTTTTTTTGAGCAGGGGGGGATGGGTTAGGCAGTTTCCCCCCTATGGATCCGCACCTGATAGAACCCCATGGTCTCGTATCATTTGACCTTTGGACCTCTCGATGACATTTGATATATCTGATCATAATTTTACACGCACTGCGGACTATCGAACCCGCGGTCTTTAGGACCCGCGGTCTAACGGACCCGCGGTCTAGCGGACCCGCGGACTATCGGACCCGCGGTCTATCGGGATGTCCCCTTGAATATAACAGCAGACTCCGCCTCCTAAACAACCTCTGTCTTTTCTCTCCAAAAATTTACCTTCAATATAGCATTCATTGCTGCCAATAGTCTCATCTAACCAGGTTTCAGATAATGACATTAGATGATATGGACAGCGTTTAAGAAGACGTCGTATATCAACCATTTTATTGCGAAGACTTCTAATGTTTAAATGGGTAACTTTAAGTCCCTTTCTATTTGGAAATATAAGTGATTCGCGTTCCGACTCAATCTCATTATGGGCTGATGTGTTCACTGTATTGTCTATTAGATTTAAGTCTGTCTGATCTAAATCAGAATTATTCAAGCTTATTAACACAGATTGATTCGAACTTTCATGAAATGGTAGCTGTTTCCACAGGCAACAAACGCATTTCCAGACAGTGTTTGATCTGAAAAACGGTAATGACATGCCAGAGCAATTGAAATGTCCCCAGTTTTTACAGTTAATACAAAGCATACTGATTATTTCTAACGGTTTTATTCATATTTTAGACGGAATTGATTTTTTTTTTTGAAAATCAGAACTGGTGTGTAAAACTTTTTCACTTCATAAATAGTCCCGAAAGGTGGGGTAGTAAGATGGGTAATAATTTCCTCAAGACATTATCTTAAGCCGAAGGCAATATGACTCTTTTAAGGGTAATATAATTGACGTTCCCCGAAATAAGACAGACTATATTCTTATTGTAATCCAAATCAGATATCTAGAGCAAAAATCTTGAAAATGGAGACATTTATTTTAAGAATAGAATTCGATTGTATCAGGCTTATCACAGGTTATAGGCTCTGCACTCATTATGACGTACTTAGACCTGAGCCTGGAAGTGTAGATAATCAGGTCAGTTCTTTTCATGAAAGTATGTTGAATTGTTTTGAGGTTGTCAGTGAGGATAATATCAAACGCATTGTGAGCAATATGTCGAATGCCACTTCTTTATCAGATTCTCAACCTACTTGGCTTTTGAAAAAAAAACTGTCAATTGCAATATTCCTATTCTGACCTCTATTGAAAACAGCTCATTATCATCGGGTACATTTCCAGATTGTGTTCATCAGGCTATAGTTACACCAATAATCAAGAGAAACAATCTGAATAAAGACACATTATGTAATTATAGGCCTGTTAGTAATATTTCACATATTGCTAAAGTGATAGAATAGGTAGTATCAATTCAAATAACGGAACACGTAAATGATAATGGCTTATACGATCTAATGCAGTCAGCATATAGATCCTATTTCAGCACTGAGACAGCCCTTTTGAAATTGTAGAATAACGTTCTGTCATATTTCGATCAGCATAAGTGTGTTTTCCTAGTCTCATTGGACCTAAGTGCAGCTTTTGACACCGTGGATCATACCATACTACTGAATCGCTTAAAATCTCAATTTCACATATCTGGTCTAGCTCTTAAATGGTTTAAGTCTTACCTGACTGGTTTGTCGTCTAGAGTATGCATAGCCGGGAGTTGTCTGACCCGTGGGTAACTGAGTTTGGGGTACCCCAAGGGTCAGTTCTCGGCCGATTCTGTTTAGTTTGTATATCACTCCAATTTCTGACATTATTAATAAACATGGTCTACAGTATATTTGTTATGCAGATGATATACATCAGTATTGTTCCTTTGACCCGCGCTCTTTTGAAAATATAAATGAAACACTTGAGAAAACCTATCTTTGTATTTCAGAAATTAGTAGGTGGATGTCATCTAATTATCTCCAGCTGAATAATAGCAAAACTGAATTCATAGCTCTTTCTTCTTCTGCCCGCCATCTGCAATCAATATCACATATCCAGCTTGATGTTAATGGTCAATGAATCCCCATCTCCACTAAAACTATTGTTCTTGGAGTATGCATTGATAACATGTTCACACTGTCTGCTCAAGTAAATCAGGTTGTCCGTAATTGTAATTATCATCTCAGCAATTTGTGGAGGATTCGTAGATTCATTGATCTTAAGACATGTCACCATGCTGTGCGAGCATTTATCCTTTCTCGGTTAGATTCAACCGCGTAGCCAGGATTTCATTTTGGAGGGGGCGGTAAATGCACGCGAAGCGTGCCAACACTTACAGAGCGCGCGAAGCGCGCTCCCTAGGGGGTGGGTGCAGGGAGGGGGAGTTTCCCCCTCCCTTTGCGAAGCGCGAAGCTTTTAGTGTTTCATAAATTAAAATGAAAAGGAGCCGTTTCTCTTGTCTCTAGTACCTCCAATTCGGTTGACTATATTGCGATTTTGAACCTTGTTTTCAAAAGTGATTGTAAACGCACAAAAGAGGTATACAATGGAGGAAATTAAAATGATAATAACTCCGCGCGAAGTGCGGAAGCTAAAGTGATTTATCAATTTTTCTTGCCATAAAAAGGGTCCCGAGAAAAGGGTATTCTCAAAGATATATTGAAACTTTCTTTGGAAAGATCAGATTTGATTACAAACAATTTAGCATCAGTGCATATTTTTAACTCGCAAAACAGAGGAGAAGATTGGTAGAGGAAGATATTCCTCCCCGCGCAGAGCAATGAAACTCTGAAATTTCAAAGGGCGGACGTTTCATCAAATGTAGATATCTCTAATACCCAATCGTCTCTAATTCAATCGATTTTCTAAGATTATTGAACTTCATTACACGGAAAATAGTGCGCATAAAGTTGAAACTTCTGTGATTTATTGAAATTATCTATCTATATAATAAAGGATGATTAATTTTTTTGACTTATCCTGAAGCGCTTCATTTTGAATATAAAGAAACTTAAGTGTCATTCAAAATTTCAAACTGAGGGCGCAAAACAGGACAGGAGATGAATGTATACAGGGAAATGACATGAAGTTTAATACAATTTGATAAAAAAATATTGTACTTTTTTATTTAATACGACACGAATTCCATACCTTCCTCTTTTTAAATTAGGAACCTGTTTGCCCCCAAATTATGGTTGTTTATAGTAATGAGCTGAAAAGCGGGAGAAGCTGACTTTATGGAGGTGACGGCAGAAACTGATATAAAGATTTTACCCGCTCGGAGCCGACCAGACCAGAAGTTGCGGGATCAATTGAAAAAAAAAGATAACTTCATATATATATTTACTTCGGCCTAACCTTACTCAAATTCATGCCCTAATATATACAATTTTAACTTTAACTGGCAAGAAGCACATAGCTGAGGTGGAAAAACAGGGTTAGAGAAAAGGTGGGGGAACAATGGAGAACTTCAATATTGTCATTTAACCGCGCGCAGCGCGGAAGCAAAATTCATATATGAATTTAGAGCAAGAAGAGTGAAGAAGTTTCTCTTTTGAGAAAAAAATAAAGAATAAAAAGAAAAAAACACAAAGCTACCTTTCTTCCCTTTCCTCCCTTCCCTTTTCCTTTTCTCCTCTCTCTTTTCCCTTCTTTTTTTTCTTTTTGGGGACGTTTTTTTTGGGGGGGGCGACCGCCCCCACCGCCCCCCTGGCTACGCGCCTGGACTTAGATTACTGTAATAGTTCATATACTGTTTTGTCAGCTAGAGATAGAAGAAAACTTGAGGTTATACAGAATCGTGCCGCTCGTTTAATTTTTGGCTTTGGATTCCGAACTCATACTACACCCCTACTTAAGGAACTCCACTGGTTACCTCTATTCCAACGCATTCGGTTTATATGTATACGAAACTCTAAATAAATTAGCACCTGAATATCTTAATAATACCATCAAATTATACACACCCTCTCGTAATCTTCGTTCAATCACTGACACATGCAGACTTTGCATTCCCTTGTCAAAACTCTCCTCTGCCGGAAAACGTTTTGCTGTAGCAGCTGCCAAGACTTGGAATGCTATCCCTCTTTCAATAAGAAATGTTTCCAGTGTTCTTGGCTTCAAATCATCCCTTAAGAATACCTTTTCCTCAATAACTAATATTTTCCTTTTTATCTTGAATATTGTAGTAATCATTGCAATTACTAAATTGTTACTAACTTTTGTACGCGCTATGGTACTTTTTGTTTATAGCGCCTCTAAATACCCATTATGATGATGTTGATGATGATAAGTAAAACTACAACATGCCAGTCAAGTTGGGAATATGTGCAATTTTTTTTGCTCTAAATTGTGGTATAGGGTGTCTTCTTTAATCCGAAAAGTGCCACCTGAGCATCCTTGGGAATTTTTGTTTGTTTTCATTGACGTCATAAGCCATTCGCATCTTATTTTGTTTTTTTTTGCATTTTTCTCTATTATGATTTTTCTATTTTACATAATAAACATATCACGTTCGATATCAAATTAAAGCTTATGAAAATTTAAATGTAAATATGTATGTCGAGTGCCAGTTTAGCCATCTACAGGTCATTCAAATGGCATTAAAAATTTCGATCATATCTACCTAATCTTTATAGCAATGGTGAAGCGGCAAAGGCCCCCTGGTGGAGCAGAAAGGTGAAAAACATATCAGTATAAGGAAAATAATGAAAAAAAAGAAAAGGATGAGGTGAAAAAAGATAAAAACAAACAGCGAAAGAAAAGTGTATTAAACAGGATGAAGGGGAATAATTTGGACATAAAAATGTACCCCCCCCCTTATTGGCAAATGGATACCCCTTGAAAAGTGTAGAAAAAAAATGTTAAAAAAAAATGCCTGAGAAAATGTGACTTATTATGTTTTGAGTCAGTACTCGCATAACAGTAAAAATAATTGATAAGAATGCGCGTACTTCATAAAATGAGTATTTTTTCATGGCGGCAAGAATGTTTTTTTTTTTTTTTTTTTTTTTTTTTTTTTTTTTTTTTTTCGCGACCATAGAGCAGCATGGACTTGTTTTGATTTCGGCCCTCAAACCGGGACAAAATCCACCCGAATCGTATTTATTTCAGCTGATAATATTTTATAAAGATGAATAATAGCAATGGCTTCTTCTCAACCTTCACATGGTAAACAATATTTGCTCAGAAATCGTGCGGTTGTGTCGGATTCTGGTTCTGAAGATTCAACCACTATGTCTTCAACGTCGACGAACACAACTGAGGAGGCGCTTAAGAGTCTACGTACAGATCTTGATGGTTTCGCTCAGCAAGTACTAAGTAAGTTAGATACATTGAGTAGCGGCATTTTGAGTATTCAACAGCAGATTAAGACCATTAACTCAACCCTAGCCGATTTACAAATCTCAGTACAAGATACAGCAGATAGAGTGACTGAAATAGAGCAAGTGAAAATACCAAATGTTGAGAAAGAGGGAAAGGATGTTGCCAAGAGACTGACTGATGCCATTACAGCATTGGAAATACATGACCGTAAACAGAATCTATTGTTTTACGGAATCCCCACCACAAGCACCAACAAGTCCCAGAGGAAAGCAGTCACCGAATTACGCAGCGCCATTTCCAAGCTTGGATTTTCGCCCCAGCAAGCGGAGGATATCCCGATAGTGAACGCCCACCGCATACCCCGAAGATTTCAAGCTGAGAAGGCTCGATCTGATGCGACACCGTCAACACCGGATCCGATCATCGCAAGATTCGTAACGATGTTCGACCGTGACTCCATACTCCAAGCATACTACGAACAGCAGCGAAAGCTTCCCCCTGGAACCAAGATGCCTTTCACTCTTCGCACAGATCTTCCTCCCAAATTGAAAGAGAAGCGTTACAAGTTGGAGATTAGTGCTTATAGGCTTAGGAAAGAACAAGGAAAATCTACCAGAATTCGACTAGTAGGAACTGATCTTTCTCTTGAAACGCGTAACAAAGGCCAAAAAGAAGCACCATGGGTTAAACATGTTGACTAAATTATGGCAAGCCTGTGCCTACCGATAAGCTGACATACTACATCTGGATAGATAGTATTTTCGTGACGCTTTTTTATAGACTATACCAAGATTTATTGATATCTTTTGAGTTGAATTTCAAAGTCAGCTATTATTCACTTTAAAGTGAAAGAACTTATTATTTCTAAACCATATCAATAATATTTTGCTTTCATTTGATATTACATCAAAAATCGGTCATGTTTTTTTCTGATTCACTGTTGGCTTTTCGGCCGGAGAGTATAAAGCTCTGGCTGGGGCAGTTAATGGTGGGTCGGGTAAATGTGACTCATGCATGGTGTATTCTGGTTTATTACAACTTTCTTTGGTCAAAAATAAAGCAAACTGGGATTTTATACAAACTTATGCAAATAAACTGAAATTTGCTTATTGCTGTTCATGTACATCTCAGTGTGCCTGCATGTAGATGAAAAGAAAAAAAGTGTTAAAACTAGTCAAAGGACCAAAGTAACATGCATGAAGTAAAAAAATTGTTAAAGCTAGTCAAAGGACCAAAGTAACAATGTCATGTATGAAGCAAGTTGTTAAAACTAGTGAAAGGATTAAAGTAATATGTATGAAGTAAATAACTTCATGTTTTCAGTTAAGAAAAACAATGGTTTAAAAATTTATTTTTAGCTTTAATTTATTCATTTATTTTGCTTATGCATTGGAGTAACCATGGGTGCATGGGTAAGGAGTACCTACAGGTATACGCATGCAGTGAAAAGTATTCAATATATTTCAGGTCTGACATTAGAGACTATACTATATTTGCAAATTCTTTTTCAGGCCTCACCTGTTTTTAATGTAATTTACATTATTTGAAATTACTAATGACATGTCTTGTGCAGTGACAAAACGTAAACTACTCTAGACATGTCTATCTACACATGCATACCATTTTCTTCTTGCTGCATATTGCAATGTGAAGGCCAGTATGAAATTGGAAAAGTCTTATGAATTGAGAAGTTAAGAAAGTTACTTATTATTTCAGCTGTAAAGTATTATGAAAAGTTGTGACTTTAAGTGGGTTGGATACCTTGTCACAATGTCAAGTTTTATGGAAGGATTTCACATGTATGTTCGATATATTGTCTACGTACATGAATTTGTAGATGTCTTTGTTCTATGTTCGTATAAAGAAAAAACCCACAGTAGATGTGTTACAACTTTAGGAAGAAATGTCTTGCAGAAAACATTTTATGTTAAGCTATCGAGTGTTTTGTATAAGGAAACAAGAATGTTGTTTTATTATGGCTGATGTCAAAATAATAACGGTAAATTGTAGAGGACTAGGTGATAAGAATAAAAGGAAGGATGTGTTTGATTACTTATGCCGTAAAAATGGCTCAATCTATTGTTTACAAGATACTCATTTTGATGCAGGATTATCTGACATAATCAAACAAGAATGGAATGGAAAAGGATTTTTCAGTTTTGGAAATACACAATCAAGAGGAACTGCCATTCTATTCAATCCTAAACTTGATTTTACAGTAAATCAAACAAAAATAGATCCTGAAGGAAACTGGGTAATTTTGGATTTGGTAATGGTTTCACTGAAATTCACATTGATATCATTGTACGGACCAAACGAAGATAATCCTGATTTTTATGAAAAGATAGGGAAAATTGTAACTGATTTTGATAATCCACATATCATTATATGTGGTGACTGGAACTTAACACAGGATCAAAATATGGATAACTATAATTATGTAAACATAAACAACCCCAGAGCTAAGGGAGTGGTTGAAGAATTAAAAAATAAATTTGAATTAATTGATCCATGGAGACAACAAAATCCATATGTTAAACGTTTTACATGGAGGAGAACATCTCCAGTAAAACAATCCCGTTTAGATTTCTTTTTGTGTTCAAAAGAGCTTTTGTCTATTTTAAAAGAAACAGATATATTGCCTGGTTATCGAACAGATCACTCAATGGTCACTTTAAGTCTTAGATGCTCTGATTTTGCAAGAGGTAAGGGATACTGGAAATTTAACAACTCCCTCTTAGAAGATCAAGCGTATGCAAACTTAGTAGTTGAAAAAATTATTGATCTTAAAAAACAATATGCTGTATTTCCATACATAAAAGAGAAAATTCAAGATATACCAAGTCAAGACCTGCAGCTGACTATAAATGACCAGTTGTTTTTTGAAGTCTTACTAATGGAAATAAGAGGTTCAACAATATCTTATTCTGTGAAGAAGAAAAAAGACATGATTGAAGAAGAGGATTTGTTAGAAAAGAATATACAAAGATTAGAAAGTGAACTGAGCTTTAATCCCAACAGTGATCTAGAAAGACAAGTATTAGAAAAACGTATTCTACTTCAAGAAATAAGAAATGTGAAATTGAAAGGTCAAATGATAAGAGCACGTATAAACGCCATTGCATATGGAGAAAAACCTTCCAAATTTTTTTTAAATTTGGAGAAGAAAAGAAATGTTGAGAAAACTATGTCGTCTATAACTTTGAGCAATGGATCAGTTGTTGACAACCAAAAGAAATAACAGATGAATGTAAAAAATTTTATTCAAAATTATATTGTAACAAAGATCATACTTTAGACACAGAAAGTTTTTATGACAGGTTAAAGAATTTGGAGATAAACAAATTAAAAGACCATAACATGAAAAGACTAGGTGGTCCTTTAACTTATGAAGAAGTGACTGAAAGTCTTAAAAAAATGAAGAATGGGAAGGCCCCTGGTTCGGACGGATTTACAGTAGAATTCTTCAAGTGTTTTTGGAAAGAATTGGGACATTTTTATGTCAGAGCAATTAACTATTCTTATAAGACAAAGAAGCTCTCAAATTCACAAAGATTGGGAATTATTTCTTTAATACCCAAAGGAGAGAAACCTAGACAATATTTACAAAACTGGAGACCTATAACTCTTTTGAACACGTCATATAAAATTGCATCTTCTGCTATAGCCAATAGAATTAAAAATATATTGCATGAAATTATCCATGAAGATCAAAAAGGGTTCATGAAGAATAGATATATTGGAGAAAATATTCGTATTATTTATGATACTCTCCATGAAACTGAAGAATTGAATACTCCTGGGATGTTGTTATTACTCGATTTCGAGAAAGCTTTTGATTCAGTTTCACATAATTTTTTATACAAAGTCTTAGAAACATTTAATTTGGGGCCTTCCATTCATCAGTGGATTCAAACGTTTTATAATGAAAATATGTCTTCAGTATACATAAATGGTCATTTGTCAGAACGTTTCTTTATAAATAGAGGCTGTAGGCAGGGTGATCCCCTTTCCTCTTATTTATTTCTGTTATGTGCTGCAATTTTAGCAGTTATGCTTCGTCAAAATGATTGTATTAAAGGAATTGATATTAAAGGAAATATTCGGAAAATTACTCAGTATGCAGATGATACAACCCTCTTTTTAGATGGTTCGGTTGAATCTCTGAACAGTGCCCTTTCTGTTATTGCGATTTTTTATTCACTTTCAGGATTGAAAATTAATGAAGGTAAAACTAAAATTGTTTGGATTGGATCGAAAAAATATAGCCCATACAGAATTAAAACAAAAATGAAACTCTCGTGGGTCGATGATGGCTGTTTCACTTGTTTAGGTATAAACTTTTCTTTAAATTTAGATAACATTGTATCTCTTAATTACATACCTGCCCTAAACAGGGTGAAGCGCCTAATTCAAGTCTGGTCAAATAGAAACATAACCCCACTAGGTAAAGTAACTCTTGTTAAAACTCTTTTTCTGTCACAATTTAATTATTTAATTTTGTCTTTACCAAATCCATCACCTGTGTTTATAAAAGAGCTGGAAAGGGTTCTGTTCAGTTTTTTGTGGAATAAAAAACCTGATCGTATCAAAAGAATTCAGATTTGTAATTCCTATATGGAAGGTGGTGTGAAAATGGTAAATATTGAATGTTTCTTTATGTCGTTGAAATTAACCTGGATACGAAGAATGCATAATGGATTCATGGATAATATATGTTTCAATTCTTTTTTGCATGCCATCCCTTTTTCAGACTCCAATTTTTTACTTTATAGTCATGGCTATTTAGAAAAGTTTGTTAATACAATAACAAACCCTTTTTGGAAAGATGTACTTTCCTCATGGTGTATTTTTCGGAAAGCAAATAGATGTTCCAGTAGAAGAGAATTCTTTTCTGAACTCCTATGTCATAATGAAGACATAGTTATTAACAGAAATCTAGTTAACTTTAGGCACTGGAGTCAAAAGGGTTTAAGATTTGTCAACGACTTAATAGGAACAGATGGTCGGGTTTTAAGTAGACAAAGAATTATTGAAGTGTACAATGTTTCCATTGATTACCTTACATATTTCATTATAAAACAAGAGATCAGTGAAAAGTTAGAGAGTTTTTCGCAACCTGATAACGATTTTGTGAAGTTAACCACTCCATTGAGACCAAATGTCATTACTGTATTGATGAAGCAAAATAAAGGTTGTAAAAATATTTATGTTCCATTGGTGAAAAAAAAGGTATGTAATAACTTTCAAAGAAAAAAAAAATGGGAAGAGAGAATCGGAAAACAATTCTCACTGGAGAAATGGCGTTGTTTTAATTCTATACCGTTTCAAGTAATGACAGATGTTTCAATCAGGTGGTTTCAATATTGCTTAATTAACTGTATTATTCCAACGAATTTGTATTTGTGCAAAATCCAAGCTAAAGCAAGTAGTACTTGTACTTTCTGTACCTCCAAGTTGAAACTATTGAACATCTGTTCTTTGAATGCCACTTAGTTAAAAAAGTATGGGCATACTTTGAAAGGAGACTGTTTGAAAGATGCAAATTAGTATTAAAATTAACCATGGAAAATGTTCTTTTTGGAATTACTCCCATTAAATATAATAGAGCCTTAAATACACTGATTATTTGGATAAAATGGATGATATATAAAATCAAATTAGCTGGAATTCGTCTTATGCCACAGAAAATCCTCAACGAGTTAAAGAATTATTTTTTGTACGAAAAAGCTATTTCATGTGAAAATATGCAGCAAGCATCTTTTGAAAAGTGTTGGTCAAATTTTATTAATCTTTTCGACTAATGTCGAAAAGATTGTCAACTAATGTCGAAAAGATTTTCAACGGTTTGCGAGATACAATTTTGCATCTTTTTCTTTCGTTCTCTACATAAATTAAAGCTATGTTTTTGCTTTTGGTACCGTAAATGATTCATTTTGTAATAAGACTGTATTATCAGCTTTTTATACTGTTAAACACTCACTTTCTGATTATTTTTGTACATTGACTGAAAACAAATGTAAACTGAAGCCATATTGATTGTGCAAGCAGATCTACATGTAAACTGATTATATATTGAATAAAACACCCTACTGTGGGTGAAAAAGAAATTGGAAAAAAAAAAAAAGAATGTTAACTGGCCCATAAACACGACATTGATAGTTCGTTTTACCTGAAGATGGTGTTCTCCTCCCACACCCTCGCCCGCTCGGACGATTCGATCCCTCGCTGAGTGTCTCGTACTGGGACACAAAATTGTGCAACCTTAATATTTTGCCCCCCCCCCCACCGAACTTGCGATCCTAAAATAAATAGCTCAAATGTTCAATTAGTTGTAATTTCAATACTAATATGGTTTCCCCGACGTTTCAATCCTGCAAGATAACGGAACATCTCATTAACAGTCATATCATCAAGCATCTTGAATATAACTTTCTGAATGTAAATCAATATGGATTTCAAAAAGGCCGAAGTTGTAAGAGTCAACTCGCCCTTACCGTCAGAGAAAACAACAAATTCATCACTTAAGTCAGTAAAATGGCCCTATTTCTTCCGCCATTAAAAGTATAGTTCCGTAGTGGTTATATATCTTTCCAATTTTGATATAGGAAGTTCGGTAGGTACCCTTCCTAGAATCAGTGTTAGATTTTCAGTCATATTCATTCATTTTTGTCAATCAGCAATATCAAATTAAAAAATTGAGCAATGCACTGTAAAAAATCAAGTGCTAATTTAGCACCCATGGTGCTTGTATAGTGACTGCACTATACGAGTGTTGATTTTCTAGTTTGAATTTGAATCTGAAAATCAACACTAGTTGTGCAGCCACTATTCAAGCACTATAAGTGCTTAATGAGCACTTAATTTTTTACAGTATGGGTTGGGTTGAATGAATATCTTTTGCGTGCCAGTTGTGAGTAGGCACGTTCAACCGTATGCCCGTTCCATAAAGATGAAAAACTTGTATAATTCCGGCGAAGTACATACAGGTTATTTTTTTTATAAATACATCGCACACTCCTCCCCTTTGGAATGTCATTTCAATGTAAAATTCATTCAATTAAGTAGGCCACGGCTTATGAGTAAACCCATTACCCCGACGGAGAATTGCAGCTTGATCAGACTTTGGAGGGGGAAGTGGGAGGGAGGGGGGGGGGGGGGTGGTCCGCTTCTACCCATTCTCAAAAAATAATTACCCCCCTCCTTAGTTTTGGATATCAGGAGATATAAATGTAAAATGATATCTACAGATGTGTTCGATAAACAAGTAAACAAAGAGATATATGACATGAATGTAAATAATAAAAACAAAATAGCAAACATATTTTACACACTTTAAAAAATGAAGTGCTAATTTAGCACTTACAATGTTTGTATAGTGACTGCACTACGAGAGATGATTTTCTAATTAAAATTTAAACTAGAAAATCAGCACTCGTCGAGCAGTCACTATACAAGCACTATAAGTGCTAAATTAGCCCTTCATTTTTTTACAGTGCACTTTTAATACAATTTATGTCAGAGTTCTATGTAGGCCTATAATCATAAACTAACCATTTAGTCATAGTTGATATTTTTTTTAAAGCATCCCCCCCCCTCCATCCCCGAAAAGGGAGATCATTTTCAGCAACACGGGCATTTCACTTACTTTTGAATCTACCTCTCTGCCATGAAGGTCTGGAAAGCACAAGTCATCTTCCTCCAGTCCGGTTAGAGTCAACTCACAAACACTCGTTCGATTGCAAATTGCATCTAACAGGTCTGTTGACAACTTGACAACCAATCTCCTTTGTCCCTGTTGAAATATACAGAATGTACTCAGAATGAAAACAATTTATTTCCAAAATCAATAAAGCGATTCAAAAACAAAAATGTGGTAACCTGAAAACAGGATTTAATAGACACGAGATGGGGTACATTATACCCGTCAAACATTTATATTAACCAGATGTACGTTGCCTTCCATATGTTTGGTTCAGTTCACGCCATTGCAAGATTAAAACACAGAGCTCTTTTTTCTGAAGATACCCCGCATGTGCTATACAATTGTATATTAGTAATGAATGTTTATGAGTGCAATAGACAGAATACTTCATGAGGTCAAAGATGAAATGATCAATTCAACGAGGTGTAGCCGAGTTGAATGGATCATTATTTCATCTTTCACCGAATGAAGTATTCTGTCCATTGCACTCATAAACATTCATTATTTGTTTTATATGACACCTAAATATTGATTTTTTTCATATGAAAGTTATGAATTTCGATACAAAACATGCTCATGCAGTGCAAGTTTGGTCTGTTAATTGTTGCGTCATTATACCATTCGCACTGCTATGCTGGCGCCTGCAGCTGCAGTCTCGGTGCGCTCGTGCAATGGACAAAATCGTATGGATCCAAAATTGCACGGTTGATGACGTCATTGCAAACTGGACTGAATGAACGAAATCAAAGAGCCAATCAAATCACAAGGATCTACCTAGGTGTCACATAATCAATAATACAAACATGGCACAGTACCTTCTACACGAATAAAAAAAAATCATCCATTATATTATGTGTATCGCTCCATCCATTGACTTGGAGTCATAACATTGCCAATTTGGAGGATATTAAGTTTTAAATAACATTCGGAATTTAATTGCTTTATTGTTCTCTGCCACACGGGTCAGGTCCATGGCATGTTTTCACATTTCCCTAATCATTTCGGGGAATCGGCTACTGTTAATTATTGTTAATTACTTTTTCAATGTATTTACCTCGTTATGTTGAAGCGTTATTTTCATCCTGTTCTCAGCATTTATTTCTTCTGCCAAAGGATCCAGTTCGTCATCGGTAAAACAATCGATGATACTAGAATGAAACGTTGGCACTCTTTTACATTGGTAAAGCTTGAAACTAATCATAGGCCAGGTTTCCCGTTAAGTACTTGTTGGATTGAGCGAATCGTAGCTGACCCAAATCTAATTTTGTCTTAATGTTAATGTGTTCTCATTTTTTTGTTATATATATACATGTATATATATATGTATATATATATATATATATATATATATATATATATATATATATATATATATATATATATATATATATATATATATATATAAAGACATTGATGCCGTTCTGGATAGGTCTAAAATAATAATAGGTCTAAAAGCATCGAGAATTTATCAATTATTGATATCTCTTGATAGTTAGGATATCATAGGTACTTAGGCTATGCAAAAAGTAAAGTTTGAAAATATTTTTTTGCACTTATTGGTCAAAATTACATAATGGGACACAATGCTATTTCGCTTATCATCTCAGGTGTTTGATTTTTCAATTACTTCTATCAAACCCTCTTATATGCTTCTCCCACTATACTTTTCCCCCTTAACCCCAGGAAACTGGTAGGGTTAAGGGGAGGGGAGGGGGCTTAGCCCCATCAATTTCCTGGGGTAAAGCTTAGAGCACTTCATTTTCACACTACGTTTTAGCAAAGTGGGCTAGCACGGTAAATAGTAAGGTACTATCTGGCCCTGCAAATAAGCAGGGTTTGCCGGCTTATTGTGGTGCTAGCACACCAATTGCGGTGCTAGGGATTGCAATGTGAAACGAAAATGGGCTAAGGAAATATAGGCTAAGCAAAAGCCAATCAAAGAAGTCAAAATTGCACGTTTATCATCAATATTCATGAGCTGTAGGATCGCCGGGGTTAAGGCGTTAACCCCGTCTAAGCAGATAGTATAGGGTTAAGAAAGAGAGTGTGAATCCGAAGGAAAAATAATATGGGGTTAAGGATAGTATGGGTCTAAGAAAATGCAATGTGCAAAGCACAATATAGTACTCATAACACTCAGGGCAACTGGCGAAAGATGTGCACTCCAGGTACAAGGTTTCCAATTGAGCTCCCATCGTTTTGAAGAACTAACCCTTCGGGCCTGTTTCATATAAGATCAATTTTGGCAATTTTTACCAGAGGTTTCTCAATATAGAATTTTCACTGGTAAAAAAAATGTTTGTGGAGGTTTTGTTCATTTGCAATAAACTTTATGGCAAAAGATTAATGCAACAGGCCCCTTCCCAGTTCGTGCAAGCTGAAGCGCAGTTCGCCAGGAGCTCTATTATTCAAGAAGTGACGAAATACATACTTTTCATCGCCGCTTTTTTTTTGCAAGATAAGGTCCAGGAAATTGATATGCATACAATTGAGAAAACGCCTTACCTTACTGTTTTCAAATGCTGGTGTTTTCTTAGATTTCGAAGAATAGATTCAGTGCGTTTGTTGCCCATCATCAGCTTTATGAAGACTAGAGAGGTGAGTTGAGGAAATGGATCTGAGAAAAGTCTCCCAAGTAAATCAGGCTCTCCAATCAGTGGAATCAGATTGCTGTCTAAGGACCCTAGACCTCTTGTGTCTTCCTCTCCATGCTCAATTGATAACTCTTTCAGGTTGGCATGTGCCAATGTTTGAACTATCACCGGTGAGGTAGTTTGAAGAGTTGATACACTCATTTTTTTCAGCATAGGGAATACTAATTCAATTCTTGTGCCAAAGTTGTGTAATTTTCCAATCAGCCTATGATCTGTACATAGCAGTTGAACATTGCTGGTCGTTGTCCCGTCCTTTAGAAGGCAAGTCAAAAGAAAAAAGAGAAAGAAAAAGTTTGCAAATAAAATGAATCAAATTTGTAAATTGTTAAAATCATCAACTGCACCATTTCCATTATGAATGTTAGTGATTAATCATAAGAATGCGACTATACGCATCAACAAGATATTACAAGATCGATTAAAATAACATGTAATCTAAATGACTTTCCTAATTCCTTAGTTGGGAAATTGTGTAAGTTTATTTCGCTGCTTCTTTGAAAGTAAAACATTTTCATGGTTACGTCTGCCAAAACCCGGTTTTGCGAATGAAACACTTACCTTTGAAATATGGTCTAAGATGAATTTATAGAAATTATCGTGGAGATTTGTTTCCAGAAGCTTCAATGTTGTCAATGAGCTGGACGATAAAACTGCGTTGGCTATAACAAGAGATGTCGACGAGCCAAGCTTTGTTTTTCTTACGTCCAGTGTTTTCTGGCAGTTAACAAAAAACATAAATTATAATATTTGAATGAGTTGTGTGACGGTTGGATGGTAATGTCGTTAGGAAATAGAAATACCACTCTTAAACGATAATAATTATTAGAAACAATAACGTTTGCAATAGGAATGATCATTATAACTGTCACAGAAACGATAATGGCTATATTAAAAATATACAAAACTTTTGTTTTATCATTATCATTTTGATTCTGTTTTGTTTTTATTACTGTCCTTACTATTATCATCCCAATTGATATTTTCATAATCACCAATCATATTCATTGGCATAATCTTTCATGATATCATATTGTTTATTTCTTACTATTTAATGTGTATAATTATTGTTATTATTATTATTATTATTAGTAGTAGTAGTACCATTATTTTCGAATATAAGAAAAGGTACTTGGTTTTATACTGAATGCAGTAATCAACTCTGATACCAGTATATTATGCACACGAACTATCAAAATATGGAAGTACAGAATATTTTTTTTTGTACATTTGACCAATATTATGAAGTAAATGAGAATGTGATTATATTTGACAAACCACTCCACGATGTTCGTTGATGAACAGGTATCCAGACACCGTATGCGCAGACAGCGCCTTGTTGATCGTCAATGCTTTGTCTTCTGCATCTAGCCATTGTCCTACCCTCTTTGCAGCATCTTCGTGATATGCTTCGAAAGTGACGTCAACAAGGAAAGCAATATCTGTTTTCTTCCTCTTCGATTTTTTATTTCCAGAATACAAATGATGCAATCTATCTACAATGTCTAATCCTGCTTTCTCTAGCTGAGCAGCAGTGAAATAAAGGAGAAAACGGAACTCCCGGGGATTTTCTTCCAGCAATCTATCCGTCAACCCGTTGTATTTTTGGAGATCAGATTCGTAAACAGAAGCAAGATAGAGAGCTGCCACGTATTCCTGGAACAGTTTATGAGGAAAGAAAACGCTTGCTGTTACGGCCTGGGAATCACGAATGGATCTTTTATGTCTAGGTACATGTTCTTGCTCTTTGCTAAGTATCCCTATTCTGCAACTTGTTGTCATGGCGTCCTTACAAGAGCTGAAGTCATCAACTTTGAAAACCAACTTCTTTTCAAGGAGTCCCTGAAATGCGACAGAACCGATCTGCTGGAGGCATTTTTCAGCAGCTTTCAATTCATTTTTCAATTGTTCTTTATTCAGAGTGTTGCTAGACTTCAATTTTGATAGATAATGGTCTCGTAAGAAAATTATCATTTGTTCAAATAATTGTGAGAATGTTTTCAGTTTGCGTATTATTTTTCTTTTCTCAACTCCGATGTCTTTCCACAAGACGCAAAGCATGGCTACGTAGATTGGGAAGGGGGCCATGTTTTCTTTGATAACGTCATTTTCTTGTATGAACTGCCGAAGATCTGTTCCAGACTTTTTATCCTTTGCAAAGAATTTTGTGATGTATTTCGAAACATTTTTAGTACTGAATCCCTCTACAGCAATAAAGCAATAAGAACGACTCAGTTCCTGGTTGCTTTTGATCTGATCTGCCCTCCATGGTTTCGTTGTCACCAGGACTGTGCACTGCTTAAACATTTCCAAGCGTAGAATCCTAAAAATATCTGAAGTGTCATCGGTCGAGAGGTCACCATTATACTCATCAAATCCATCAAGTATAATCAGAATCTCCGAAGGATGGGATTTCATGTAATTCGCGATCTGTTCGGGGCTTACGTTATTATTATTGTTAAGATATTTTTTCATGATATCCCCAATTGCTTCACCCTTGATAACGTTGCGCAATGGTACAACAAGTACCCAACTGAAATGATTATACGCTTCCAATCCATTGGTCCAGTCCCAAGCAATCTTTGAACATAGTGTTGTTTTACCAACCCCACCTTCACCTTCAACTAGAAGACGTTTAGGGGTTACTCCGTTAATCTTTGTAGTTAGAAGTTCATTGTATTCAAGCGATCTTTTCTTCTTCGTTATCCCCATTTCATTTCTGAGAAGAGTTAAATCAGTATGAATTTCCTCGAATTCAAATATTAGATCGAAAGCAAGCGGATCGGGCTTTATTTTGCACATTCGTTCTCTATAGAATAACTTAAGTTCTTTAGCGCACCGAGAAACCTCCTCCTCAGTCATGTCCTGTTCGGCGGTCCCCTGATTCGGCACTGAACAGACATTATGGAAAAAAAGAGAAAAAATCCAAATATTGATTTAATGGTCATAAGGGCATCTCACAATAATGTTCATGCATCCAACCTGTTTGCATTAAGGAAGAATTAATACATGATATTTTCCTCCTTTAAATATGAAACCCAGGTCTACATAGTAAATATGTCAGAAACATTATTAATGATTCATTTAAACTCATAGTGCAGAATCTTATCTTTATAAAATAAAATGGGTAAGCAAAGATTAAAGGAGGTTTGAACTGTGTGTGGTCTCTCATTGACTGTGTCTTATTAATACATAGTCTTAAGATATACGGTATCAGATATCTATAAATTGTTTTGCTACCTGGTAACATAATTATTACGCTATAGATGCACTGAGTAGTTCATTACCATGCTATCATTCAAGTGGGTCTACAATTCTAGAATACATTACAAATATATGTTTACTTAGGAAACTCGACGAAAACTAAACATTATGAGTGGTTGAGGACTCGAGATGGCGGTTTAAGTTGATTGTGCATATTTTTTTATTATTTAATTCACATTGAGATTTTTCGTTTGCTTATTTGTTTTCTTGCGTTATTATAACGTTAATCAATTAGTTCGCATTTTATTGCAGTTTTTTTCATTGTTAGAATATCTGTTTTGCCAATTAATATGTACTTTTTAATATGTTCTTTTTTCAATAACTTAATGTAAATGACTGAAATATAATCTACAAACCCAAATGCACCAGGTATTGTTCTTTTGCAAAGCATATACTGTTAAAATTAAGGAATTATTACTAATGTATAGACAATAGGTCGGCCGTCAGATGATAAAACGATAAAATCTCGAAAATCGCTGTTCTGTGAAAAATGACTTTAAAGTTTAGAGGTTTGAGCTTTTTTAAGAGATGGGTATAATGCACTGTTAGCAATGGGACAAAAAAAAACATAATAAACACTAATATCTTGAGAATTTTGTGCTTATTTGGGATTTGAGTATGAAATAAACATGATAAATGAGATTTATGTGTAGATAGACTGTTTAACCACAGCACATGCATTAACTCATTTTACGCATCATAAGATGGTGAAATGGTCTCTCTTCTAGATAGACAATGAACCCTATTGCCATACTGGTCTATCTTCTATTTAGACCATTTTATCGTCTTTGAATACATAGTGGGCAGAGGCATACTCACCGACTGCGCGCAGTCGAACTTTTCTAGCTTGATAATGAAATTGTACACATAAAGTGTAAAAGTAATAGGTTCAAGTTCAAGTTCAAGTTTATTTTCCATTTCCATTATCAACATTACAAGCAAATACAAATCAAACATACATAATAAATATAGACAAAAACAAATGAAATGTGATAACAATGATTACAAATCAATTACAAGTTACAAAATATTTGTAAAATAGTTTTAACAGAATCTGATATGGAAATGAGGGGATCCACTAAAAAGCATTGCTTGTAGAGCGTGGATCCCCTAAGAAAGTATATCAAACATTTGAGAAATGGGACTCATTCGCAGGAGTAAATACAATAAGTTAAAATAGAATATTGGAAATAATAACAAGATGGCGAGTGATAGCGAGAAATGATAAAAAGATGACAGAGATACAGGACGATACTAAAAACTAAAAAGAAAACAGACATGATAAAGAATAGAGGGAAGAGACAAGGAATAAAGTACTGAAAGGGAGCGAGAGGGAGAGAGAAGGGGCAAAGATAAGTAGGGAGGGGGAGGGAGAGAGATGGATGCACATACACACACACAGACAGACAGGCAGACAGACACAGATAATATGGAGAGAGAGGGTCAGAAAAAGCGAGAGATAAAAGGGGGGGGGGGGCAAGACCGAGAGTACAAACGTGGATCAACGAGAGTGTGACTCAATAGATGTAATTGCAGAATGATGTAATTGCAGAAGTAAACAATAAAATCAAAAATAGGTTAACTATAGTGCCTTTAAAGTTCCATCGACATGACGACTTGGCGAGATAATTCATCTTGTCGTGTTGACATACTCGCCTTATAGTGTCGTCATGGTAAGATAACGTATCTCACCAAGTCGACTTGTAGAAATTTATATGTCCTCATGGCGAGATACGTTATCTGGCCAAGTTGACTTAAAAAACGTTATATGTCAACATGGTGAGATATTTTATCTTGCGAGGTCGACTTATAAATCATATGTCGACATGTCGAGATATAAAATGTAATTAGGCCTGACGAGTGTCCAAATAATTTAATGTGCGTGTCCGTGTACGTCTATTACGTAAACGATTGTTGCAGCGTTGCTGCTCGACGTTCACGCTCGCGTCGGAGAGAATTTCGATCAACCGTGCTGTGACGTGACGGTAACCTGGTCTTACTCGAATATAAACTATTTTACCATCTGACAGCTATGATAAAAAAGCTTCACTTAAGAAGGTTAAAAGGTTAATGTAAAAGATCGTTTTACCTCCAAAAGATATTACCGACAATGAAGAACACAGACATAATATATTCTTGTCGAACATTGCACTCACCATTCTCTTTAGTTTTAGATTTAAGATATTCTCCTGAAAGAAATGGAAAATTTTAAAAATGTTTTTCAACACAATTGTTTTATTTATCCACATATTTACATACTCCATCCAATGTACCACATAAATGTGACAAGGTCAGTGTCGATCAAACCAAAAATGGCAAAAAGTGCATATATTTGGCTTGTTATAAAAGGCTGTGTATAAATTGCTCTTAAGTTGAATTATTTTTTTTGTTTTGCAGTTGTACGGGAAAAATAAAAAACAGTTTTTTAGTGGAGTGTAAGCTTGCAATTTAACAAAATATGTCGTAAAATGAAGGACAGCGGATAAAGCATGTTAATCTTATCCCAACTTTTACAATGCTATTGCATTGAGCCTGGCTTTAGCTTGTTTAGGAAGACAGTATTGGAATACCCGACCATATACACATGTACAGTAAACCACTTTTGTCGCTATGCCTTATTGTATTTTTCGAAAGAAACAATGGAAAAAAATTGACCGGGTTGTTAAATCTGGTAAAAATTTACTTGAAAGTTAAGTGCAACTTGGGTCAGTGTATCACATACGTTAACAAATATAGGATCACTAAGTAGTGATATATAAAAGTAAGAAAATTTCAAAAGAATTTACAAGATCATTCAATGAAGAAAAATCCTATAATGACCCAAATCCAACATGACTCTAATCGGATTTTTTTAATTTTTTTTACTCATCTCTGTTTTGCATGGAGCATTCTTTAATTGAGTTAAATCAAGATATATGATAGTTATAAATACTGTAGAAAGAGTCTAACACGTTGGAAGTTCTAAATGATAAATATCGAACGATGAAGACAGTTATAGTCTGATAAAATAGCTAAAATACAACAATGTAGTCACCTTCCAGTAGCCTTTTCTGAAGCGAACCCATGTTTGCCTCTTTCAAAATTCTTCCAAGTACTGCCCTGCAGTCTGTGTCATCTCTCTGCTTGGTTTTCCATCGGCAGAAGAGTTCGATCAACGCTCCTTGGAAGTTCAACTGATGTTGTGTGAGTAGATTTTTGCCCTCTGTTATGCTGAAGCCAAGGCCATCAGACAATTCATAGTAAGAGCTACCAGGAACATCTTTGGCAAGTAATATCAGCTCCGTTTCTTGAAGTGCACTATCAATCGAACTGCGGCGGAGGGGGGGGGGGGGGGTCAATGGACTCATGTTAAAATTTAAAGACCATTTATTAAAGTGTATATATTTCAGCAACATAGATTAAATTTTAACCTCTGAATGAAGAAGTGGGGAGAGCAAGGGGATCATGGAAAAGGACAAATGACATACAATAAAACAACTTTTTTTCATATTGTTTCTTTAGTTCATTATTTTATGAAGTCAAACCAGTATGTGATTGAGTCATCATGATCCGGCTATAGGCGATACAAGCATTTTGGCTTATACACAATACACATGATGTCGATGTGCGATGTGATGCGAAAAGTAAAGATATATATCATTCTATCTTTTGAGGGAATGCTTATGCAAATACTTTAATACAATTACATAATTGTCTTAAGTAAGTTTTTTGTTTAAATCTATAATCCCAACTGTATTTACCCTTCACGAGGGCCTGGGTTAAGCTCCACATCCCCCGCAGTAACAAGCATTAACTCCTGTAGATTAGGCTGCTGAGGTAACTGTTCATTAACCGCTTTGTTCGTGCCCGATCCGTGCTTTGAGGGAGAGACTGTGCACGTGTGACACTCTCCAAAACTTCGCTCCCGTCGGGAAAAGGGAAGGAAAGGGGAGAGAAAAAGTGAAAGTAAAAAGAGAAAGACGACAAGGAAGGGAAGAGAAACAGAAACGGGAATACCAAATCCGGGAGACATGGGCAACAATAACAAAGAAAACAATAGGAAATTAACAGGAAAGCAAAAATAAAAGGAAGGAGAAAGAAAGGAAGAGAAAAATTGGGGGGATAGGCAAAGTCCCGAGGTTGGATGTGTCGGTGTACTTAATGAAGCGGAGTCTGTCTGAGATGTTACCTGTTGAGCAAAAAAGCATGTCATGTTACACGGGCGCAGAGCTTTCGAAGAACACCATATGGCTATAGCATTGACGGTCATGTCATGCAGGGAAAGGGAGGAGAAAGAACAGGCAGAAAATGAAGAGTAAGACAACAGGAAGAAGAAATGTTAATGGGATAAGAGCTGGAGGGGAATAGTAAAAAAGATAATGATCTCTGAGGTATAATATTTGTTCGCTTCCATTGCCTTTTTAATGCTAAAGAAGAGGTATGTATTCCATTGTTCTAAAAGTGACATCTCAGACATTTCATGCTCTTTTAGTTTACCTTCCCCATGGAAATGATGTTGTTAAGAAATGATCACAAATGCTACCAACCGTTCGACCAGATGGTTCATGATGTAAGGTATCACTCCCTACATAACACGGCTGAGGTGAATCTTGACCCGTTTTAGCGCTTGGTTCGGCATTGCAGTCGCCTTGTTGATTCACAAACGAAGAATCACATGAATCCACTTCATCTTGTCTGGTCTTGTGATCTTGCGACCCTCCTTCAGAATCATCCTTCTTCGCTTTCAGTCGTTTCAAAAGAACCCTTAGCCTCTGAATACGCTCTTTAAGCAATTCTTCTCTCATCTCTCTGACCACCCATTCTTTTATCCTATGGATAAAGGTTCCAATTCGGACTCTCCACTCACTTATTGCCACAGGCATGTTGAAGAAATCAGACGACACTTCCAGAAAAAGACGGTCTGACCTGGAAAAATAACAGAGTAAGTATTATCATTACTATTATTATATATTTATTATTATTCCTATTATTAGTAGTAGTAGTATTATTTTTATTAGAACGTTTTATTTACCCAGGGTATCCACGTTAGTAAGGAAACTGCTCTACCAGCGGGCCCTGCATAACAAAGTATGGTATTATTACCCTTTTACAATGTAAATGCTGAGCGCCTTGTAAGAAGGCAAAACCATTGCACTTTGATCATTGTTAATGGTGCCATGAGCCTAATTACATCAGGAGGGCTCAAAATATTCGTTCGACCCACCCCATTCAAATATTTTTTTTTCAATTTGATGTTGCTGATTGACAAAAATGTATGAATATGATTCAAAATATAACACTGATTCTAGAAAAGGTAACTACTTAACTTCCTTCGCCCAAATTTGGAAGATAAAAAAGTGACTTTGAACTATTTTTTCACTGGCGGACTAATTAGGGCTATTTTACTGTTTGAGTCAATGAATTTGATCCATTCATAGTTATCTTCATAAATGGCGATTTACTTTTAAAATGAGCTGGCTACGGTACCCTTTCCTGGACAGATATGGAATGCCAGATATATATCCTATCCAATGGTAGTAAACATTCCACCCTCTAATTTCACTTTTATTTTTTATGAATTTTTCAAAAGTGCCACTTTAACACACAAGTCTATTGGGAATGTTTTACGCGCGTGGCACATATAGGTAATATAGGAAATCCCTACTAGTGGATGGAATACCTGGCCAAACTCTTCAGTAGCAAACAATCTCTCACTAATATCAATATGTTTAGTCATCAAGTGGTGCAAGAAAATTGATTTGTGGCTAGCAACTGATCCACAATGTGCTGCACTCAACCCAGGTGTAGTAAATGGGTACCGGTAGGAAGTAATTCCTTAAAAAGCTGTGTGCGCTATGAACGCCTAGCTTAGCCGGGTAATATAGGAGCGCCTTGAGCACCTAACAGGGCGGATATGTGCGCAATGTAAATACCCTTTATTATTATTATTATTATCATTACTATATCAGCTAAAGTTAGTAGGTCTGTGTATATGTAAGCCCATATGCAGACTGGTCACTGTATAGAGAGTCTATGCCTCTTTATGTTTTGATTCTTCATTGGTTTGTGTTTCTTTACATCACATACTTAAAAGACCTTCAAATTGCTCATGTAAAAGGAAGGGGTAGAGAGGAGCTTAGAGAACTTTACTGAAGAGGACTAGATTTGTACCTTAAAGAAGGTATTTAGAAAAAGGCACAGAGTAAGGTAAGGTATCTAATAGTGCTCAACTAAGGAGGGACGGGGGGGGGGTGGCTATGTGCTCCAATATTAGTCTACCCCCCCCCCCTTATAAGCCATGCCATCTATGAAATTATCTTTCAATAACTAGATTCATAAATTATCAAAGCTATAATGGTATTTAAACTGAAGAATTGTTAAATTCCGATTTCGAATTTGCAACAAAATATATTCATTGTCCGTAAACCTGCCATTTGTGAGGTAAAAAGTAATGTGCGAAGTTTCGTCCCTGAGATTGATTTTTTAATGTGTTTCATACTGAAAAATATACATTTGTGTTATCAAATTCTTTTTTTTCGCCCTGAAGGGGTTGAGTACTCTTCAGAGAAGATAAGGTAAAAGTTATTCAACAAACATTTTACGCCTGATAAAATACACTCAGCAATATTCAGGGAGGCAAAAATCGTCCCTTTCCATCCTTTTCCGTGAAAGCATAGTCACTTTTTATAGGTTGAAGACAAATTAATATGTTCTCTTCCTGCATATGTCTCTGCTGGTTGCTAAATATTTCCGACCATCACTTCCTCGGTAACAAACAAATGATTTCATGGGACTAAATTTGTATACTTTTCTTTACATTCTTCATTTCTACAAAAATTCAAAGTTAAAAAATAAATAAGATTTACAAGTTTTACGATTTAAAATTGAGTTGAATTTTGTCACCACCTTACGGTGCCTCTCGTGAAACGCACTGTCCGAATAATGAACATGATGAACATAATTTGATATTTATTGCTAGATAACTTAGTAGAAAATGAGAATGAGAGGTTTTTCCAAAGATATGTTTGATGGGGGTATGTTGGGATATGGTCGTCGATTGAGTTATCTGAGGCTATCAAACATACACTAATATTTTGCTTTGTAAGGGCCTCGTAATATTAGGAAAGTTCCAAATTATTCAGTTATTAACAAATGACAACTTTCAGACACGATAGTGTCATTATTGTTTATTCCTGTGTCCAAATAATAAATATTGTAGTTCACCTTAAAGGCGCTATATGGGATGCTTAGCTGTACGCAGCAATAGTTGGGCACCTACCCCTGTTACACCCACAAATGTAATAATCGCCCACAAATGTAATAACGCCCACAAATGTAATAACACTTTAGCCACAAATGTAATAACGCCCACAAATGTAATAACACTTTACCCACAAATGTAATAATTTCACCCATAAATGTAATAATGCACTTTACCCACAAATGTAATAATTTTTGATCGCCCACAAATGTAATAATGACTTTACCCACAATGTTATAAATTTGAAGGGCTTTTGGCAAATCCGTTCTAAACTAAATCCTATAGTAATGCGTTCATATAGCACACAAGTGCAAAGTCTCTTTTCCTGACCCGGTTAATTAACAAATTATAATATAAGTCCAAAGTCTTTTCTTTAGACCCGGTTATTTAAAAAATTATAATATCAATCCAAAGTCTTTATTCCAGACCCGGTTGTTTAAACAATAACAATATGAGCCAAAAGTCTTTATTCCAGACCCGGTTGTTTAAAAAATAATAATATGGGCCCAAAGTATTTATTCCAGACCCGATTGTTTAAAAAATATAATATAAGTCCAAAGTTTTTTTTTCCAAACCCAGTTGTTTAAATAATTATAATATAATTCCAAAGTCTGTTTTCCAGACCCGGTTATTTAAAAAAATTCAATTTAAGTCCAAACTAAGATACAATAATGATATTCCAGTGGAATAAAAATGAGAATCGAGCTTAGTTTTTTCTCCAGACGCTAATAGTAAATTGAGAATCAAGCATAGTCTTTGCTCCAGACCAGGTAACTAAAAGCTGAAACCAGAATCGCTTGATTAAGAAATTATAATATAAGTCCAAAGTCTTTTTCCAGACCCGGTTATTTAAAAAAATTGTTGTTAGCTTGGGTTTTGAGGCACGTGTCATTCAGAAATGAATGTCATTCAGATGTGAAAATATAGCGTAGTCTTTGTTGTCGGTTATATAAAATAAAGTTATAAAATAAAGTTATAAAATCATTAAAAACACAACAATAACAACAACAACCCTGCAACCATTTAAAAAAAATCTTGTATATTCCTTCCTTTTTTCAATGGAAAAAACACAAATAACAGAACTTTTAATACATATGAAAAAAACTGAGAAATAAAATATCAGTAACCAATAGGGGGATTACTTCCCGAAAACGATAATGTTGTTGATCAACGATCTATGATATAGTATATACAAGAAAAACATTCTATCAAGAGGAGATAACCATTCCATTCCATGTTTTTATTTGGCAATAAGTTATGATTGACTATTTTTGCCACCAACTGAATGAGAAGTAGGGTAACAATTTAAATTATATGGTATTTTTATTACTTCTATTTAATTATTATAATTCCTATATATTCATTCCTTTTTATTCTATGAAAACAAAACCTTTAAATACATATAAAACAAAAAAAAACTGAGGAATAAGATATCAGCACACAATATGGGGATTACTTCCCGAAAACGATAAGGTTGCTGATCGACGATCTATGAGATATTATATAAAAGAAAATGATTCTAACAATAGGGGCTAACGTTTTAACAAGTTCTTCGGTACTTTAAATTTTCAGTGCACCGAGCCCATTTGTAATATATTCTGCGTTTTTTGTTTATTAGTTACAATTCCAAAAGGAATTGAAAGAATTGAATTGAATAATCTCAGTGGCCTAAGATATATTTTATGGGGTTATATTGACCCGTAAAGGAAAGAGAGAGAGAGAGAGGGGGGATTTATGTGATCAAGAAGTGATACGATAGGAAAAAATTATTTGAAATGACTGAAAGAGAGACACGCAAAGTAAGAGGAACCCCCTCCCACACCCGTAACAGAGTTACGGGGTTAGGCTCTCCCGTCGGTTGATTCAGGTCCATCATTATCTTGAGGTTTGATCGTTCCAGGGGACAAACGTCTTTAAATATGGTGTAGTCTTTGCTCTAGACCATGTTATTTCAAAATAGGAAATTCTTAGAAACGATAAAAACAGACAAACAATATAAACAAAGACGCCACAATATCATTAATGACGAATAACGTTGCTGTTGTTGTTATTTTGGGTTTTTAAGGCGCGTACCATTCAGATCTGAATATTTACGTCTTATATTAATTTGTCGTATTTTTGTTATACGTTATCACAGGTTTTTTTTTTTATAGTTATGGAGAGGCTGGTGTCTACGTTTTCATATTAATCTTTTACTTAATTTGTATTTTTAAGAGAACTGGGTAAGATAACTCACTAAACCCAAGTATTTTAACTGGGTTTAATTTTAAAGCTTGGTCATAGCTTTGTTTTTTTTATCTTATAAATAACTGGGTCTACACGAAGATCTAAGCATAATATCCATGTTATTCAACAGGAATAAGGATATAACAAAGTCTTATGTTTCTAAGAATGTTAAAATTAATTTCTAAATGACTGGGTCTGGAATAGAGACAACGTTCTAAACACGTGCTTTTCTACTTGGTCTTAATTTGGAAGATTGTTGGTTCTTAGATTCGTGGTTGGGGGTTGGGTTTTATTGCGTTTTTTATTCTTGAAATAATTGTGTCTGGAGAAAAGTCTACAATCGATCTCCATGTTATTCCACAGTAGTTAGATTATTGGGTATTCGTTTTAGAATATGGGTAAAACTATTTTTTTTTAAATAATAAGCAAGTCTGGAGAAAGGACGTTTGCTTTATCCATGCATAATTACAATGTTTTGTAGGGGTCTTAGTATTATTATATAAAAAATCTGGGTGTGGGGTAAAGACATATTTTTTTACTGGGTGTAACTTTTGAAAATTGGTTTTAGATTTGATTTTGTTTTTTAATTCATTTTTTAGATAACCTGGTCTGGAGGAAAGAGAACGTTTTAAAACTCGTGTTATTCCAAAAGAATATGATAGGGTCTTATGTTAGAAGATTCTTTTTCGTAATTTTTGTAAGGATTAGGTCTGGAATAAAGACAACGTTCTAAACCTCTTTTTAAAAACAGGTTCTTAGGTTCAAGGATTGATTGGTCTTAGATTTGGAGTTATTTCTATTTTTACTATTAGCGTTATTTTGAAAAACAAATGACTGGGTCTGGCTGAAAGACTACGCTATATGTCCATGTTATCCAGCATCAATAAGATTATGGAGTCTTTATACAGTTTTTGTTGTTGTTGTTTTGTTATTTATATTTTTTTAATAATATGGTTTGGAGAAAATGCTAAGCTCGATTTCCTTTTTTTCCCGCTGTAATATCATTAAGTTATCTTAGTTTGGACTTTTGAAATAACCGGGTCTGGAGAAAGGACTATGCTTGATTCTCAATTTACTCGTGGCGAATATATTCACAATACATTCCGTATAATTCAAAACAACAACAAAGACATTGATTCCACCAGTTTTAATTAACTGGGTCTGGAGAGAAGACTAAGCTCGATTCTCACTTTTATTGCACTAGAATATCATTATCGTATCTTAGTTTGGACTTATATTATTATTTTTTAAACAACCGGGTCTGGAATAAAGACTTTGGATTTATATTATAATCTTTTAAACAATCGGATCTGGAGAAAAGACTTCGGACTTATATCATCATTTTTTAAACAACTGGGTCTGTAAAAAGTCTTTGGACTTATATCATCATTTATTAAACAACTGGGTCTGGAAAAAGTCTTTTGACTTATATCGTAATTTTTTAAACAACCGGGTCTGGAATAAAGACGTTGGGCTTACATTATTATTTTGTAAGCGATCGGGTCTGGAATAAAGACTTTGGGCTTATAGTATTATTTTTTAAACAATTGGGTCTGGAGAAAAGACTTTGGACTATATTATAATATTTGAAACAACTGGGTCTGAAAAACAGACTTTTAACTTATATTATCATTTTTTAAACAATCGGGTCTGGAGAAAAGACTTTGGACTATATTATAATATTTGAAACAACCGGGTCTGGAAAAAAGACTTTGGACATATATTATAATTTTTGTAAGCGATCGGGTCTGGAATAAAGACTTTGCAATTATATTATCATTTCTTAAACAATTGGGTCTGGAATCAAGATTTTAGATTTATATTATAATCTTTTAAAAAATGGGATCTGGAGAAAAGACTTCGGACTTATATCATCAATTTTTTAAACAACTAGGTCTTGAAAAAGTCTTTAGACTTATATCATTATTTTTAAAACAACAGGATCTGGAATAAAGACTTTGGGCTTACATTATTTTTTTGTAAGCGATCGGGTCTGGAATAAAGACTTTGGGCTTATATTATTATTTTTGAAACAACCAGTTCTGGAAAATAATTTTTGAAACAACCAGGTCTGGAAAAAAGACTTTGGACATATATTATAATTTTTGAAACAACCGGTCTTGTAAAAAGACTTTGGACATATATAATAATCTTTTCAACAACCGGGTCTGGAAAAAAGACTTTGGACTTATATTGTTTTTTGGGAAACAACCGGGTCTCGAATAAAGACTTTGGATTTATATCATAATTTTTTAAACAACCGGGTCTGGAGAAAGACTTTGGACTTTTATTATCATTTTTTAAACATCCGGGGCCGGAAGAAAGACTTTGGACTTATATTATAATTTGTTAATTAACTGGGTCAGGAAAAGACACTTTGCACTTTTGTGCTATATGAACGCATTGCTAAAAAAAAAGACTTTGGACATATATTATAATTTTTGTAAGCGATCGGGTCTGGAATAAAGACTTTGCAATTATATTATCATTTCTTAAACAATTGGGTCTGGAATCAAGATTTTAGATTTATATTATAATCTTTTAAAAAATGGGATCTGGAGAAAAGACTTCGGACTTATATCATCAATTTTTTAAACAACTAGGTCTTGAAAAAGTCTTTAGACTTATATCATTATTTTTAAAACAACAGGATCTGGAATAAAGACTTTGGGCTTACATTATTTTTTTGTAAGCGATCGGGTCTGGAATAAAGACTTTGGGCTTATATTATTATTTTTGAAACAACCAGTTCTGGAAAATAATTTTTGAAACAACCAGGTCTCGAATAAGAGACTTCGGGCTCATATTGCTATTTTTCAAACAATCGGGTCTGGAAAAAGACTTCGGGCTCATATTATTATTTTTCAAACAACCGGGTCTGGAATAAAGACTTTGGATTTATATTATACTTTTTTTAAATAACCAGGTCTGGAGAAAAGACTTTGGAATTATATTATCATTTTTGAAAAGATCGGGTCTGGAATAAAGACTTTGTGCTTATAGTATTATTTTTTAAACAATCGGGTCTGGAGAAAAGACCTTGGATTTATATTATAATTTTTTTAACATCCGGTCCGGAAGAAAGACTTTGGACTTATATTATAATTTGTTAATTAACTGGGTCAGGAAAAGACACTTTGCACTTTTGTGCTATATGAACGCATTGCTATAGGAGTTTAGTTTAGAACGGATTTGCCAAAAAGCCCTTCAAATTTGTAACATTGTGTGTAAAGTCATTATTACATTTGTGGGCGATCAAAAATTATTTCATTTGTGGGTAAAGTGCAGTATTAAATTTGTGGATGAAATTATTACATTTGTTGGTAAAGTATTATTACATTTGTGGGCGTTATTTCATTTGTGGGCGTTATTACACTTGTGGGCGTTATTACATTTGTGGGTGCAATAACCCCCCCCCCTACTCTTTTGAAACATTCACAAAATTGTGCAGGAAATCATCTGCTTTCACTTTAGAAACTAAAAAAAAAAATGCTTGATGGCAACCTCGGTGCTTTTGCTCTCTCGATTTAGAGTTTATTCTAAAATATATTATTCTTGCCACCACCCCCTTAACGGGGGAATAAAATCGTCAGGCGCTGCCCTTGGACCCAATGACGATAATTTTTTCCCTCATCCTAAAAATAAAAATAAAAGTTTTCGAAAAACACCGTTTTAAACGAACCACTTAGTTAAATGAAATTGAATGAAAATGAAGTTTTGAAATCCCCCCCCCCCAAAAAAAAAAATAGTGTTTCGGAAATCTTACTTTATCAAAAAAAACCTCCAACTAAATGGACAAAGAAAAATAATTTTGTGAAGTTCGGATAACTTAGTTTATCAAAAGAAAATAATTTGAGAAGAAATGGTTTATCTGAAACTCAGTTTATATATAAAAAAAACTTTGTTTATCAGCCGAATACCAGGGTTTAAAACTCATCGTATTGCTAGGAAAATTAAGTTAACTTTTCAATATTTTTTCTTTACATATTAAAAACGAATAAAATACTTATAAAAACTCCATCCTTTGGCGTTTATTTTTTAATAGCTGAGCTTTTCAATCGAAATCTTAGCTTTTCATCGATTTGGGAAAAGTAAATTGCCGTATTCGTGCGTATTATTCTTTACACAAGGGGGGGGGGGGGGAATCACTGGTACTGCCAGTGACGAGTGGACAGCATCCATGAAAATTGTCCTGAATAGGGTACTCTAAACCACTTGTTCACTGCAACCACCCTACCTGTGGGGAATCTACGTGTAGCGCTGTGGTAAGCCAACGCAGAACACAGCACACACATATTCATTGAAATATTACTTTTGTAACCAAAAATATTAATTTCCACACAGTTGCATTATATTTTTCATTAGGAACTTGGGGATAATTTTTGTATTCACCAGAGCGCTCAAAACATGACTTCGGGGTATATTTGGTGTATACTCCCTCTACTGGTTTAAAAGTAATATTGCAAGATTTTTTTTTTCTAATCTGTATTTTTAATTTAAAGGCGGAAATTAAGAAGGATATAACTTATCTATAAAAAAGAGCCAACTCATATGATGGTTAGCTAAACTGGAAACTGACAATGTTAACAAATCAAGCATTTAATTGTCCCCAAGAACAAGATAAAATTTTATTTTGCCACACAGCGAATAGTAACAGAGAACAATGTTATATCATAATTGTGTTCATTGGATGAGTAATCTACGGGAGGATTGGAATTGCAGCTCTCTCTTACACTTTACACGCAGATTTTGTGCAGATCAATGTCCCGAATTTGCATACTCTAATAGGGGATCACATTTTAAAATTCCGCACCTACCGTTGAAAAACAACCCTTTTCCAAAGTTTTCTTTAGACTGTCCAATGGCGATGACACCTCCCCCCCCCCCCCTGTTACACCCATAAATGTAATAACACTTTACCCACAAATGTAATAATGCACTTTACCCACAAATGTAATAATTTTTGATCGCCCACAAATGTAATAATGACTTTACGCACAAATGTATTAAATTTGAAGGGAGTTTTGGCGAATCTTTTCTAAACTAAAATTGTATAATAATGAGTTTATATAGCCATGGACCTATTGTAATAGGTACATGATATAGCACACGAGTGCAAAGTCTTTTTTCCAGACCCGATTAATTCCAAAATTATAATATAAGTCCAAAGTCTTTTTTCCAGACCCGGTTGTTTGAAAATTATAATATAAGTCCAAAGTCACTTTTCAAGACCTGGTTATTTCAAAAATTATAATGCAAGTCCAAAGTCATTTTTCCACACCCGGTTGATTCAAAAATTATAATATGAGTCCAAATTCTTTTTTCCAGACTCGGTTGTTTCAAAAATTACAATATAAAGTCCAAAGTCTTTTTCCAGACCCAGTTATTTCAAAAATTATGATATAAGTCCAAACTAAGATATGATAATAGTATCCAGTGGAATGGAAATGAGAATCGAGCTTAGTCTTTTTTCCAGACCCAGTTAATTAAAACATGTTGAATTAATGTGTTTATTCTGTTAACTTACATGTATACGGCATATATTGTAAATTGAGAATCAAGCATAGTCTTTTCTCTAGACCGGTAACTAAAAACTAAAACCATATAGTAATGCGTTCGTATAGCACAAAGTGCAATTTTTTTTCCAGACCTGGTTGTTTAAAAAATTATAATATAAGTCCAAACAAAGATAGGATAATGATATTCCAGTGGAATAAAATGTTATTGTTTTAGCTTATACGGCGGGTATCATTCAGTGGTGAATATTTGCGCCAATAAAAATAAGAATCGAGCTTAGTCTTTTCTCCAGACCCAGTTAATTAAAACTGTCTTTGTTGTTGTTTCAACTTATATGGTGCTTATTGTGAATATATGCGCTAAGAGTAGATTGAGAATCAAGCGTAGTCTTTTCTCTTGACCCAGTTACTTAAAACTAAAAACTAGAACCCTTTACCCAAAAATGCAAAAATTTCACCCACAAATGTAATTTGTGGGTTAAAATGTAGATATAGCATGCAATATTTTTAACATAGAAATAGCGTGTGTGTGTGTATTTGAGTTTTGTCAGAGGTGTATAAATCAGATATGATTATTTATGTCTGGGACCGGCCTTGAACGTCACCATCCAAAAGACGTAACCAGGGCTCGAACCTCTGCATCAATTTGTAACTTCCCCCACATAGCTTGTATTACAGGCGCACGCCACAACGCCCAGATAGCATCGAAATATGGTGTAGTCTTTGTTCAAGCCCCGGTTATTTCAAAATAGCATATCATCTCATTGATGTTGAATAACTTTGAAATATAGCGTAGTCTTTCTTCAAGACCAAGTTATTTTAAAATAACAAGTCGTCGTTGTTGTTGTTGTTTTAGTTTTTACGGCGCGTGTCATTCAGTAGTGAATATTTGCGCCAAGTCATACTAATATAGCGTAGTGTTTTATCCAGACCCAGATCTTTCAAATAACAAATGATGAATAATTATAGTAAATTAATAATAATAATTTAAAAAAACACGATCCTATTCATGTTGAATAACATGAAAATATAGCGTGGTATTTTCTCCAGACCCAGTTATATAAATCCTTAAAAACACAAAAACAACCAAAGAAAGACCCTGCAATGCTATCGACATTGAAGAGCTTCTTCTTCTTCTTCTTCTTTCCTTGGTTGGCAACCAGTCAGGATTGACTATTTTTGCCACAGCTTTTGTTCATTTTCATTAGCTTATTATATATATTTTCCATTCCTTTTTTCCTTCTCTCTCTTTTGATTTTTTAGCATATGGAAATATGGTGCAGTCTTTGCTCCAGACCCAGTTCAAAATAGGAAATTATGAGAAACAAAAACGAACAGTATCAGCAAAGACCCCACAATATCATTGGTGTAGAATAACGTTGTTGTTCTTGTTGTTATCTTGGATTTTAAGGCGAGCGTATCATATGAATATTTACGCGTTTGATTAATTTGTTGTCTCTATGGTATGCGTTATCACATGGCTTTTATAGTTCGGAAGATGCTGAGGTCTAAGTCTTAAAGGGGAATCCAGCCTTGGCCATAAAATGTTATGTTGGGAAGGAGAAAAATAAATTAAACAGAATGGTGAAAGTTTGAAAGAAATCGGACAAGCAATGAGAAAGTTATAGCTGCTTTAAAATTGAGATCATTAATACTATGTAGATTTCAAATTGGCAACTGTGTAAGTAAATTATGACAAGGGGCAAGGACAACTTTCCCATAGGCCATGTACTTTATTATCAGGGATTTGTGGTTTTCTCCTAAGTACCCATTTCCCTGGGGCAGTAATCTAAATATAACCCAGGTAGTATATTGTAGTATGTCCTCATGAAAGAAAAATATAATTTGAAATAAAACTTTTGGGAAAAATTACATTTTAGCCATAATATGTATTGGAGTACATGGAAGAGTAGTCCTTGCCTTACATCACTATGACATCCCATATGCGGCCAATTTGAAGTCTCCATGGGTATAGTGATTACCAATATTTACAACTTTTAAAAATTCATAACTTTCTTGTTGTTTGTCCAATATTGTTCAAACTTTCACCTATCAATTTGTCTGATTTTTCTTTTTCTCATAAAAACAAGTTTTTATTTGGGTTGGATTCCCCTTCAAAGATTAATATTTCGCTTAATTTGCATTTTTAAGAGAACTGGGTTTGGGGTAAAGACAACACTCTAAGCCCACTTAGCATTTTAACTGGGTTTAATCTTGAAGATTGATCTTAGCCTTGATTTTTTAAATATTTGTTAACCTTTTAAATAACCGGGACTAGACGAAAGACTAAGCATAATACTCGTGTTATTCCACAGGAATAAGAATATGACAAAGTTGTATGTGTTTAAGATTGTTTAAATTATTTTTTGAATGACTGCATGGGTCTGGAATAAAGACAACAGTCTAAACATGTGCTTTTATACATGGTCTTAATTTGGAGGATTGTTGGTTCTTAGATTCTTTGTTGGGGTTGGGTTTTTATTGCTTTTTTTATTTTTGAAATAACTGTCTGGAAGAAAGTCTACAATCGATCTTCATGTTATTCCACAGTAATTAGATTATTAGGTATTTATTTTGGAATATTCCTAAAAACTATTTAATTTTTTTTCAAATAATAACCAAGTCTGGAGAAAAGATGTTTGCTTTACCCATGCATTATTACAATGTTTCGTATGGGTCTTAGTATTATTAAAAAAAAAAACTGGGTGTGGGTAAAGACATATTTTTTCTAGGTGTAACTTTTGAAGATTGGTTTTAGATTTGAAGTTTTGTTAAATTCACTTTTAAATAAACGGGTCTGGAGGAAAGAGTACGTTTCAAAAGTCATGTTAATCCACAAGAATAGGAATATGATAGGGTTTTACGTTAGAATTTTTTGTAATTTTTTTTTAATGATTAGGTCTTGGAATAAAGACAACGCTCTTAACCTCTTTTTAAAACAGGTTCTTAGGTTGAATGATTGCTTGGTCTTAGATTCGTAGTTTTTTATTATTACTATTTGCGTTATTTTGAAAAAATAACTGGGTCTGGCTGAAAGACTACGCCATATATCCATGTCCACAACTGGGGGTTGTGGCGTGCGCCTGTAATCCAAGCTGTGGGGGAAGTTACAAATTGATGCAGAGGCTCGAGGTTCGAGTCCTGGTCACTTCTTTCGGATGATGATGTTAAAGGTCGGTCCCAGACGTGAATAATACTAATAATATCTGATTGATACACGTCTGATAAAACTCAAATACACAAACACACGTTATCCAGCATTAATAAGATTATTGGGTCTTTATACGGTATTCGTCCTTGTATTGTTATTTGAAATTTTGGAAAAACAGGGTTTGGAAAAAAGACTAAGCTCGATTTTCATTTTTATTCCACTGGAATGTCATTATGGTATCTTAGTTTGGATTTATATTATAATTTTTGTAATAACCGGGTCTGGAAAAAAGACTTTGGACTTATATTATAACTTTTTTTAATCAACCGGGTCTGGAAAAAAGACTTTGACTTATATTATAATTTTTTAATTAACCGGGTCTGGAAAAAAGGACTTTGGACTTTTGTGCTATATGAACGCATTACTATAGGGTTTTAGTTTTTAGTTTTAAGTAACCGGGTCTGGAGAAAAGACTACGCTTGGTTCTGAATTTACTCTTAGCGCATATATTCACAATACGCGCCGTATAAGTTGAAACAACAACAAAGACATTTATTCCACCAGCTTCAATTAACTGGGTTTGGAGGAAAGGCTAAGCTCGATTTTCATATTTATTCCACTGGAATATCATTATCGTATCTTAGTTTGGACTTATGTTATAATTTTTCAAATAACCGGGTCTGGAAAAAAAACTATGGACTTATATTATAATTTTTGAAACAACTGGGTCTGGAAAAAAACTTTTGACTTATATTATAAGTTTTGAACTAACCGGGTCTGGCAAAAAGACTTTGGACTTTTGTGCTATATGAACGCATTATTATAGGGTTTTAGTTTTTAGTTTAAATAATAATAATAATAATATAGGAAATTTATATTGCGCACATATCCACCTTGTTAGGTGCTCAAGGCGCTTCTATATTACCCGTCTAAGCTAGGCGTCCATAGCGCACACAGCTTCTTAAGGAATTATCCCCTACCGGTACCCATTTACCTCACCTGGGTCGGGTGCAGCACATCGTGGATCAGTTTCTTCTGAAGTAAATTACGCCATGGCTGGAATTTGAACCCACGACCCTCTTTCAAAGTCCGAAGACTAATCCACTGGGCCACAACGCTCCACCATTGAAGTAACTGGGTCTGGAGAAAAGACTCTGCTTGATTCTCAAGTTACTCTCGGTGCATATATTCACAATACGTGCCGTGTAATTTGAAACAACAACAACAAGACATTAATTCCCCAAGTTTTAATTAACTGGGTCTGGAAAAAAGACTAAGCTTGATTCTTATTTTTATTCCACTCAAATATCATTATCGTATCTTAGTTTGGACTTATATTATAATTTTTTAAATAACCGGGTCTGGAAAAAAGACTGGACTTATATTATAATTTGAAATAACCGGGTCTGAAAAAAAAGATTTTGACTTATATTATAATTTTGGAATTAACTGGGTCTGGAAAAAAGACTTTGCACTTTTGTGCTATATCATGTACCTATTACAATAGGTCCATGGCTATATAAACGTATTACCATAGGATTTTAGTATGGAACGGATTCGCCAAAAAAATCCCTTCAAATTTATTACATTTGTGGGTAGAGTCATTATTTCATTTGTGGGCGATCAAAAATTATTACATTTGTTGGTAAAGTGAATTATTCAAATTTGTGAGTGAAATTATTACATTTGTGGATACAGTGTTATTACATTTGTGGGCGTTATTACATTTGTGGGTAAAGTGTTATTACATTTGTGGGCTTTATTACATTTGTGGGTGCAACACCCCCCCCCCCCCGGAACGCAAAACAACGACACCCTCTAGATCATCTATCCTTCCCTAACCGAAATGGCTAACCTGAGTATATAAAACGTAATTATGATGATGATTGTTATTATTAATATTAAAAGCACTGTTCACAAATCTATGTCTACATATTATGTACATAGTCTTTGTACCAATCGTAAATTAATACATCAAATAGAATAAACAAAAAGAAGAACACCATCGATCCTCCATAAAAGGGGTTATCGAATGCTAGTTTACACAAAATCAGAGGAAATCAAGAAGCATTCAGATCTCAAAAGGAGCTGAGTTTTTATTTTCCATTTGTAATAAAATGATCAAACCTCAATTCCAGATTAACAGTAGATCAAACTAATAAGTATTATTTTCTCATGTTTTTTTCTCTTTCTATACAGGCTCCCACGCGCCATTCCGGAAGGCTTGGTGCGCCACTAGTGGCGAGCACGCCACCATTTGAGAACTATTCCAAAGTAGACGTGGCAATCGAACCAGTATGTTTTTTATGAAAAGATTCTAATACAGAAATAAAACAATTTCAATAGCTGTAAATATAAAGATGCATGATCACAAAACCCAGACAACACAGATCCCGCTGACAAAAACGAGACCTGATAACTATTTTTTCAAGGTCATATTATTTAACAATGACTTTTCATTGGACGTGACATGCTAATTTGCATAGAAAATTCACTCAACCGTCGGATTCAAAGTCTAGTTTCAATTTACCAGTACATGAGTGCATACTTACTACGATTTAGATTATATTGTGATACAGTTCGTATGGCAGTAAAGAGACTTCCATTTCATTTGCTCCTGGGACAATTACTCCGACTGAAAATCTGTACGTTAAGCCAAGCCAAGAATTTAACCTCCATTTCATTTGTTCTTTTGTATTTAGGTTTTGCGTGGGTGGGAGCAAGGGTTTGTCATATCTCTATGTAACTGTTTCCAACATGAAGTGCTTCTTCCTACAGGTTGGGGAAATCACTATTGTGCTTAAATGATATTGTTGTTACTGTTGAAGTAGAAACTCATAAAGTAGCTTTCCCGGCATCATCAACCCCAATATGGTATATGATAATAACATTAATATTACGTCTATGTTGATAACTCATATGCTTTATGGCAGTGCACTGCTGTAGTGCCTTGATGTTCGGGCTTGGCCTTAAGGCCTACTCTTTCAAAGCATTGGTCTTAAATTTTCAAGCCTTGGCTTTGGCCTCGAGAATTTAGAGCCTTGACATTTCAAGGCATTTTTTAATTTTTGTAATTTAAAATGTGCTTTAGTACACTTAAACATTTTCAATGTTTTTTATGTTAAATCATCACCATAATACTAGCACTAGCAGTGCAACTTACTTTTTTTTATTGATACTATTATTGTAATCATTGTCAACATTTTTATTGATAATTATGATAATGAAAGGTCAATTGATAACACTTAATAATGACAATAGTAATGATAATAATAATAACAACAGCAAACATAAAAAACAATAAAATTAATGAAAAAAAATGATGATGATCAGGATTTTGACAATAAATTTTATTTATATAAAATGTTAAATGACCTTATTTGATGGAATACCAAAAATATCTCTCTTTCACTTATTCCACTTATCTGCCATTCATGGAATGTTGGTTTTATCTCTTGATATATCTCTGGTATTCCATTTTGAGCCATTAAATATATAATTACTTCTTACTATAAGGATAACGAACACAATAGATACTGACTACAAATGCAGGTTAGGTTTACCATTCCTCCTTTTTTAACCAACAAGAATGTTTTTAGTCTGAATGATATTCTGAAAAAATTGTAAACTTGAATACATTTTCTTTCTCTAACTTTTGTCAAATTCAAAAGCCTGTTGTCAAAAGCGTTGTAGACCAATAATTTTCAAAGGGGCCAAACATTGCGTACTGATTTAAATTGTCTTGAATACGAAGAAAAAGACAAAATGGTCATTTAAGGAGTGAAGCAAGCGAGCCATAATCACCATATAAGCCTATTCTGTGAAAGATTGAGATGTGTATTTAGAAAATGATATTTTCACTACTTTTCTTTTTTCGCATTTTTATCATGATAGTTGGACTTTTGGGGTGGGCATTGCCCGAAACCCCCTATACCATGTCTACATTATCTTAAAACATGAGAAAAGAGAGGAGGAGCGAGAGAGAGGGAGAGAGAGATACACACACGATGGAGAAAGATAGATGGGGATGTCACAGTTGTTTGGTTGGGTAGAATATACATGTATGTATGCAGTGGTGTAATGAACCAAAAACAAAGTCGAGAGAGTCAGATATGGCAAATTTAATAAGGTTTTGACATTTTCACAAAAAAATCTAATTTAGTGGTAGATTTTGACATAATATAAACCAAAAAATAGTATCGCATTGTATCCTTTCCCTTCCATCTATTCTTATTCATATTAAAAAAAAATCATCTCGATTTATTTAAATAAAGTTAGACCAGAGACTGTCTGCTTCCAAATACTTTTTTCTGTATTTTTTATGATCACATGCGTAATGTAAGGCGTCGTTCCCGGAGAATACCTGCATATCCCAAATATTTTTTTTGGAAAGGGAGGAGGGTTGGCCATATTATCTCCCGTAATACACTGTAGGAAATTAACAGTAATTGTCTGTATTGTAATGGTGTTAAGGAGAGTAGACGATAAGCGATTAATCTTACGCTTGATTACCACGACTGATTGCACATTGTAGTCAATGCAATAAATCGATGAAAAATGTTCTACGATCATTGCTAACCTTGGTGTTACGGGCTCCAGATTGTCAGTTTACATTTTTGTACACGGAGTTGGAAGCCACCACAGCCTCCGTTTCAACGGCCCCTGTCTAACACTTTGCACACTGGGAGCAAATTTCGTGACATCGCTATATTATACAGGCTTAAATAGCTGAGGCTCAAAATTAAAAAAAAAATGCAAAAGAAGGAAAATGGAGGAAATTCAGTTTTGAGGCACATTTTCATGCCTGAAGTTGTCATTACAAAACATATGCTCAATATCACTTTGTCCAATGGTGCAATGATATCATTTAGGACAAAGTATGTAAAATTCATTGAGTAACTAAAATCTGACGATTCACCAGATTTTACAGGAGAAGGATTTAGCCACAAGAGAATTTATATGAATCTGGCGCATTATCTTATTAGCATAGGGACGGGTGGTCCGAAACGGGGTGTATACTCGTCCAGGGCTTTGACTATTAAAGGCTACCACGAAATCCTTAATTTTTTTTTTTAGAAGTTTTATTTTATGCATGATCACAAAACCCAGACAACACAGAGCTCGCTGACAAAATCGATACCTGATAACTATTTCCAAGGTCGTATCATTGAAAATTGACTTTCCATTGGATATGACATACTAATTTGCATAGAAAATTCACTCAACCGTCGGATTCAAAGTCTAGGTTCAATCTACCTGTACATGAGTGGATACTTACTACGATTTAGATTATAATGTGATACAGTTCGTATGGCAGTAACCAGGCTTCCATGACATTTGTTCCTGCGACAAATACTCCTACTGAAAAACTGCACAAGCAGAGAATTTTACCTCCATTTCATTTGTTCTTTTGTATTTTGGTTTTGCGTGGGTGAGAGCAAGGGTTTATCATATCTCTATGTAAATGTTTCCAACATTAAGTGCTTCTTCCTACAGTTTGGGGTGATCACAATGTGCTTAAATGATATTGTTGTTACTGTTGAAGTAGAAACTCAGAAAGTAGCTTTCCCGGCATCATCAACCCCAATATGATAATTATATTACTATTACGTCTATGTTAATAACCCATATGCTTTATGGCAGTGCACTGCTCTAGTGCCTTGATGTTCGGGCTTGGCCTTAAGGCCTACTCTTTCAAAGCCTTGGTCTAAAATTTTCAAGCCTTGGCTTTGAGAGGGCCTTGGCTTTGGTCTCGAAGATTATGAGCCTTGACATTTCAAGGCATTTTTTAATTTTTGTAATTTCAATTGTGGTTTAGTACACTTCACAATTTTAAATGTTTTGTATGTTAAAATCATTACCATAATACTAGCACTGGCAGTGCAACCTACTTTATTATTGATACTATTATTATAATCATTGTCACCATTTTTATCAATAATTATGATAATGAAAGGTAAATTGATAACACTTAATAATGAAAATAGTAATGATTATGAATTATTATATCAATGATGGTAATGGTAATAATAATAACAAACATAAAAACAAAAAAAAATGATAAAAAATGATGATAATCAGGATTTCGACAATAAATTTTATTTATATAAAAAGTTAAATGACCTTATTTTACGGAAAACCTGAAATATATGCTTATAGTTTATATTAATGATTATTGCAGATCATCAGATGTTTTTTCTTTCATTCTCTTTGCGAACGACTCTAACTTATTTTTTTCACCTAAAAAATCCTCTTCACTTTGCTAATATAATCAACTCTGAACTAAAAAAATGTCACCCAATGGATAAGAGCAAATAAATTGTCAATAAATCTTCAAAAAACAAAATATATGTTTTTTTAGCAACTCTGTTAATACACTTCCTGTTGATTTTATTTTGGATGGAACTAGCTTGGAAAATGTATCCCATATTAAGTTTCTTGGAATAACAGTCGATAATAAGCTCTCGAGGATATTCCACATAGATAACATATGTAAAACTATTTCACGCAACATTGGCATAATTTTGTTTACCATTATCGTCCCTGCTTACATTATATTCATCACTTACATTGCCTTATTTAAATTATGGAATTTTAGCGTGGGGCAGCACACATCAAACAGTCTTGGACAAATTACTCCTATTACAAAAGAAGTATCTTCGTATCATATGTCACACAGCATATTTGTGTCATACTGACCCATTATTTTTCTAACATAAAATATTGAAAATTCAAGACGTATATTTGTTTAAATGTCGGTCAGTTCATGTATAACTATTACCATGATTCAGTCAGACCGCAAGTCCCTATGCTAATGAGCAAAAAGGCCAGATTCATCCAAATCATCTCGTGGCTGAATCCTCTGGCTTGCAAAATCTCGTGATTCGTGAGATTTTCTTTCTCTAAGAATTTACCTGTTTTATCCTCAAGTTAAATGAAATATTATTGCACCATCATATAGAGTAAAAGTTACTGTTTCATATTGGTCATTTATTTTGTATACAATATTTTGTTAAATAAGTAAATTTCTGGCCTGAAAGTGTGCCTCAAAAATGAATTTTCTTCCTCTGTTTTATTTTGCAAATTGTGCAAAACTTTTAATTTTGAGCCTCAATGATATCTATATCACCATAAAGCTGAACTTCTGTACTTTCTTACAATGCCACTCTTGATATTCGGCACCTTTTAATCGGGTCAAGATCACACTTTTCCCACCAAGGTACAAGACGAGATTTCTGAAATTTTGTACTTGCATGAAATCCAGAGTCCTGATTGGCTGGATAAGGTTCACAGAACAACAGGCGCGGGGTATTTGAGGAGATTACCACATGGGAAGTGTGACCTTCCCACGAACCCAGGCACTGGAACCGTTGGAATTTGCCACTGGGTGGTCTCTTTGACCAATCAGAGTGCAGTATTCTTGTTTTTAAACTGCTTTATGTACTTGGCAAATGAAAAGTGTGATCTTGACCCGATTAAACCAATTCTTATTTTGAAACCTATATCATTTCAAAGCATACATATTCAGCTTTATCATGATATAAAAATCATTTGGGCTCAAACATAAATAAAGTGTGAAAATAGCAGCTTTTGTCAGGTGAAAATATTTATTTTGTAGCTTATTTTAGATCAAAAATTTAACCTATATTACAAAATCTTTGAATAAATCCAAACACATGACCTAAAAGAATGATTCTTCTTCTTTACAATGGTACCCAATTCATGAAATTCGATGCACAATTAGAGCAGCAATGACCGAATGAAAAGAGGTGTTTTGGTCCGCATCAAGCTCATTAAATATGCAAAACAACTCAAGTCATGAATATCACTTGGATGAAAGAAGCCACTTTCTTGGGACCTGCAGTCTGACTGGATTACCGTGTTTACACATTGACTCGGCTCGCGTGTTGAATCCGCGAGCCGGGTTGAACACTGCGAAGAAGGGATCAGAGATCGCGTTTATACGTACATATAAAAAGGCGAGTTCAACACGGCTCGCGGATCTCGAACGGAAGAAGAATTATGACGTCGCAAATTAAAGGCGGGAAATTCACCGCCGAAATCGAAACTTGTCCGTGCGAACAACAATGCCAAAAGTGAAAGCGCGCGCAGTGACCTAGGTCAAGAGAGTTCGACACGGCTTTCTGTTTACACACGAAAAAATTGCCGAGTCTGACTCGGCTCGCGGGTTGAAACCTACGATTTTGGCGGATCGAAAAAGCCGTGTTCGACACGGCTCGCGGATCTCACTGATCGCGTTTACACAGCATAAAATTGCCGTGTTGAGCACGGCTCGCGTGTCGAACCCCCGAGCCGTGTCCCTGTGTAAACACGGTATATAACTACTACAACAACCTCTGAAATGTATTCAATTCAATGTTTAAAAAAATCACTCATTTCATAACTATCCAACAAGGCTATTGGGTGAATTCCATTTACCACTTTTAAGAACTTTGCTGGCTCAGAACACATTTATATATGATGGACAGAAGTTATGGAACTCACTTCATAATGATATAAGAACTGCAAAATCTTTGAACTCTTTTAAGATTAAATTCAAATTATCTCTATCAAAATCTTATAATGTACCCTCAAATTAAATCTAATTCATCATCTCTGTCAAGTCATTATTACTATAAAGACTTTAATTAAAAAATAAATCAATCATCTTTTTTTTATTGAAAAAAAATGACACAAGTCCTTCTCAGTTGTGCTCGGTATTAAACGTCATACATTAATGTGTCTATCCTCTCCTCTATTTTTCCCTTTCTCTCCTGTCCGCTTATGTGCCTTCCTATACCGCTTATTTATTTACGACATCAATCACATTTTTTGCGCATTATATTCGTTCCAGGTCATTTTATTTAATTTTTCTTCTTTTATACACATCATTGATGCCAGTTTGCTTGAGTCCACGATGGCATGTGTTCGACCTACGTTCAGCAGCACCCATCCATCTTCTTAGGCATTCTCCCCTTTTCCTTTCCTTTTCGGGGGGGGGGGGTGGGGAAGGGTAGAGATATTTTAGGACGGGTTGTTTTGTCCTATACAAACTATATTTCTTGATAACTTCGTATTTTGTGAGAATTATTTCTCTCTCATTTATTTTCCTTCATTTGATTACATATATCTGTATTTGTACTTTGTTGTTGGTTGTGTTATATATTTTTGAGGGGCCCGCATTGAACAAGTATTGCTTTTTAGTGGGTCCCTCCATTTCCATCTTAATTCAATTTCTATTGAAAAATAGTATACTCATTTGAAACCTCCAATGTGTTGCCAACATTGTGTAAGTGTTTTTTTTTCACGACATATGTATTATTATTTTTGTTTCTTTGAAACGGATACAAATACTGATGTTTATATATGATATACAATTTGTTTTTGTTTGATGGAAGTGAAATAAATAAAATTGAATTAAACTAAATTTATTTAGGTATACAGGGGAGTAATGAACCAAAACAAAGTCGAGGGAATCAGATATGGCAAATTTAATAAAGTGTTGAAATTTTCATTAAAAAAATCCAATTTAGTGGTAGATTTTGACATATTATAAACAAAAATAGTATCGCATTGTATCCTTTCCCTTCCCACTTTATTCTTATTCATATTTAAAAAAAATCCTCTTGATTTGTTTAAATAAAGTTAGACCAGAGACTGTCTGCTTTCAAATATTTTTTTCTGTATTTTTTCATGATCACATGCGTAATGTAAGGCGTCGTTCCCGGAGAATACCTGCATATCCCAAATATTTTTTTTTTTAGGGGGAGGAGGGGTGGCTATATTATCTCCCGTAATACACGGTAGTAAATTAACAATAATTGTCTGTATTGTAATGGTGTAAAGGAGAGTAGAAGATAAGCGATTAATCGTACGCTTGATTACCACGATTCATTGTACATTGTAGTCAATGCAATAAATCGTTGAAAAATGTTCTACGATCATTGATAACCTTGGTGTTACGGGCTCCAGATTGTCATTTTACATTTTTGTACACGGAGTTGGAAGCCACCACAGCCTCCGTTTCAGCGGCCCATGTCTAACACTTTGCACACTGGGAGCAAATGTCGTGACATCGCTATATTATATAGGCTTGCATAGCTGAGGCTAAAAATAAAAAAAAGCAAAAGAAGAGAAATGGAGGAAATTCAGTTTTGAGGCACATTTTCATGCCTGAAGTTGTCAATACAAAACAAATGCCCAATATAACTTTGTCCAATGGTGCAATGATATCATTTAAGGACAAAGTTTGTAGAAATCATTAGGTAACTAAAATCTGACGATTCACCAGATTTTACAGAGAGAAGGATTTAGCCACGAGAGAATTTGGATGAATCTGGCCCATTATCTTATTAGCATAGGGACGTGTGGTCTGACACGTCGGGATGTATACTCGTCCAGGGCTTTGACTATTAAAGGCTACCATTCCTTGAATTTATTTTTTTAGAAGTTTTATTTTATGCATGATCACAAAACCCAGACAACACAGATCTCGCTGACAAACTCGAGACCTGATACCTATTTCCAAGGTCGTATTATTGATAATGGACTTTCCATTGGATATGACATGCTAATTTGCATAGAAAAATTCACTCAACCGTCGGGTTCAAAGTCTAGGTTCAATTTACCTGTACATGAATGGATACTTACTACGATATATATTATAATGTGATAAAGTTCGTATGGCAGTAAACGGGCTTCCATGACATTTGTTCCTGCGACAATTACTGTGAAAAAAACTGCACGTTAAACCAAACAGAGAATTCGGTGCCAGGTAAAAATGGCAGAGGTAATAATGGCAGAGGTAAAAATGGCAGAGGTAATAATGGCAGAGGTAATAATGGCAGAGGTAAAAATGGCAGAGGTAAAAATGGCAGAGGTAAAAATGGCAGAGGTAATAATGGCAGAGGTAAAATTGGCAGAGGTAAAAATGGCAGAGGTAATAATGGCAGAGGTAAAAATGGCAGAGGTAAAAATGGCAGAGGTAAAAACGGCAGAGGTAATGGTAGAGGTAAAAATGGCAGAGGTGAAAACGGCAGAGGTAATAATGGCAGAGATGAAAATGGCAAGAGTTAAAATGACTGAGGTAGATGACATACTACATCAACAAGGAAAAGACAGAGCCTTTCCAGTTATCAGTCATAATTATTGGCCTTGAATGGAATCCTAATGATGGAATGAGCATTATGAACTGAAAAGATATTATTTAGATTTTTTAATCATTTTAGGTCAGCTCTATACTTTATCATTGATATGATTAAACTCAAACATTTCCATGCCAGAATGATTTCAGTTAGTGAGTGATGAAAGGATTTATCTTGGCCATTAAGTAGAGTAGAACAGCACTTCATCACATACATACCAAACGAATTTTAATGTAAACACCAAAATTTGCGCTACCATTAACACATTGAAATAGACAAGTTCGGGATTTCTTCGAACCACTTGCATTACTTGGATAACAGAAAAATAACAAAACGTTCTGTGATAAAAGTATTTTTTCATATTTCAACATCATAATGGATCCGAATAGATATTGATATGATACGTATAGTACATGATATAATAATAGCAATTAGAGTTTACATTTGATAACTCATTGCAGCTAGTCCAGTGGAAGGCAGGTTCCTATAGTAGTTTCTATGGTAACAGTTACCGCCTGAATTTGGAAATGTGTAGCGAATCAAGGATTTTATTTCAAATTTATAGGCTTTGCTTAGGTACCATTCTATCGACCTGTTTTGAAGGGGAAATTCACCCTGACACATGATTTACTGTAAAAAAAGCAGAAAATTCTATTGGTGAAGGTTTACTGAAAACCCATCAAAGATTGAGAAAGTTATTTGAAGTTTGAGTTTTTGATCTGTGACGTCATATACGAGCAGGGAGCTCATTTCGTTTTCGGACTAACGAACCTTCGGAATTACGCCTCTCATTTTCTTTTCGGATTAACGAACCTTCGGAATTACGCCACAAATTTTCGGATTAACGAACTCTTTTTAGTTTTCGGATTAACGAACATCGAGATAGGCAATTTACGTGTTTCGGAGTAAAGAACCTTCGGAATTACGAAGTGTAACGGACCGCTATTACGTATTACAACTTTTTAATCAGTGCTTCATGACTGCCGAAATAGTCTTTCAGGAGCGGATGTGAAATGATTTGTATGTTAATATACTACAATAATTATTTAGAGGGGTTCATACAATACAAGCACTGCTTTTTAGTGGACCCCCCCATTTTCTCAGAATTTTATAATATTTTGCTAATATATAATACTTCGTTTTACTTATGGAAAAATATAATTTGTACATGCCTCAATTTATATTGTCTTTATAAGTTCATTGTAATTATTTTGACAACTTTACTTCGTTCTGTTGAAAATGAAATAAATTGAAAAAAAAATGAAAAAACATTTTCATTTTTTAATGGCATTTTATTGATATTTTTTTGTTACAACAGATTTGGAAAAAAAATGCTCACAAATGAAGTCACCATTAAAATATAAAATTCTATAACAGCTTTTTAAATCTTTGATGAATTCCCTTAAACCCTAACCCATATAATTTTAACCATTTCCTGCTTTTTTGACAATAAACTTTATGTCAGGGAGAATTTCCCCTTTAATGAACTAATTACAATACTTGGGATCCAAAGTGTGCTTCAAATTTGAATATTAGAAGAGCAATTTGACATGAGAAGGCTGTTCATGTATAAAGTCCAGGAATCAATTAAGAAAAACAACTAGTGTGTTTCATTTTGGGGCAGAAAGTTTACAGTATGATTAAAAAATGTTACCCTTTCCATTAGTCAAACATTATAATTTTTTTTTATTCCCAGAACCTTTCTTATTTAATCTACTGTACATGGAGGGGCTTTTGGATTTTTTGGCATGGGAGTTTAAGACTGGCCATTTATACCTCTGCCATTTTTACCTCTACCATTTTTTCCTCTACCATTATTACCTCTGCCATTTTTACCTCTGCCATTTTTACCTCTGCCATTTTTACCTTTGTCATTTTTACCTCTGCCATTTTTACCTCTGCCATTTTTACCTCTGCCATTTTTACCTCTGCCATTTTTACCTTTGCCATTATTACCTCTGCCATTTTTACCTCTGCCATTATTACCTCTGCCATTTTTACCTTTGCCATTTTTACCTTTGCCATTTTTACCTCTGCCATTTTTACCTTTGCCATTATTACCTCTGCCATTTTTACCTTTGCCATTTTTACCTCTGCCATTTTTACCTTTGCCATTTTTACCTTTGCCATTATTACCTCTGCCATTTTTACCTCTGCCATTTTTACCTCTGCCATTTTTACCTCTGCCATTTTTACCTCTGCCATTTTTACCTTTGCCATTTTTACCTCTGCCATTTTTACCTTTGCCATTATTACCTCTGCCATTATTACCTCTGCCATTTTTACCTCTGCCATTTTTACCTCTGCCATTATTACCTCTGCCATTTTTCCTCTGCCATTATTACCTCTGCCATTTTTACCTCTGCCATTATTACCTCTGCCATTTTTACCTTTGCCATTTTTACCTCTACCATTTTTACCTCTGCCATTTTTACCTCTGCCATTTTTACCTCTGCCATTTTTACCTCTGCCATTTTTACCTTTGCCATTTTTACCTCTGCCATTTTTACCTTTGCCATTATTACCTCTGCCATTTTTACACCGAGCCGAGAATTCAACCTCCATTTCATGTAATCTTTTGAGATTTTGGTTTTGCGTGGGTGGGAGAAAGGGTTTATTATGTATCTATATAACTGTTTCCAACATGAAGTGCTTCTTCCTACAGGTTTGCATGGGTGAAAATCTGTCCCGAAAGGTAGGGGGGGGGCAACGGGCTGCTTCAGCCTGCGGGGGGGGCCAAAACATTTTCAGCCATATGTTAAGCCCTGATCGGCCGCTCGAAGGTAATTTTTGTCTGTTTCATTGAAGGAGTAGTCCTAATACTTTTTAGCTTTATTCTTATGACTCAACATAAATATATGATATCATTGCCCTTATTTATACAATGCGAGCGCGAAGCGCGAGCAAATTTTTTTTGGAAAGTGTATGTATTTAAAAAAAAAATAATTTTGGGCAATGTTTGTTATCCTGAAAAAGATGTATATAAAACTAAATATTTACTACGACAGCGAAGTGCAAGCAGAGGTTAACTGATGGAAAAGGTACCTGTTAAAGACTGCTTGCAATTAGCCATACATATGTCATATTTTTCAACAATAAAATAATTTTTTTGAAATTGTTACCCAAAGACTGGAAATTCTAAGCACTAATTGTAACTTAAATATATACTACGTATACAACTAAACAAATGATGTGAACGCGAAGCGCGAGTGGAAAGTTTTGAGATTTAGACATGAGAACGAGACACTCTATTCATGTTTTGTAAATCATGAAAAGGATGAGTAATTGGGTTCTTTTTTCTGACACCCGGTCCTTACATAAATAAAGCGAGTGCAAAGTGCAGTCAGAAAATGTTCATATACGTTTAATTTGAATTGATCGAAAAGGTACTTGTGAAGGACTGCTTGCACTTAGCCATGAAGACGTTACATATTTAATCAATCAATGCCAGCGCGAATCGCGAGCTTAAAATGTTTGACAGTTTTTGTAATCGTGAACAGGGTAGCTATATAACTTAACAATTGATGTAAGCGAAGCGTGAGCAGAAAAATCGAGATTTAGACCTAAAAACGGGACACTCATGTTTTGTAAATCATGAAAAGGATGAGTGATAGAGGATCTTTCTACATTAATAATGCGAGCCCAAAGCGCGTGCAGAATATTTTTTATAATGTAATCTGAAACTGGATTATGATTTAAATAGAGAACAAATTGAATATCTGAATAAACATGAGCGTGTTCCAGATTTAGACCTAGAATCTCGGCATTTGACACATCTATCAACGAGCGCGAAGTGCCAGCTTAAACTATTTGATATTCCGATCTGAAAAAAGAGTCAATTTCAGCTAGCACTTTGCAGGAAAATTGTGAGGTGGGTATGGATCACACTTAATATTTCATTATTATTTGACTTTTGACATAGGACCGGACATCCTCAGGACAAGTCTCATGAAAATGACGATCTTCCTATTCCTCTTACTAAGCGCGAGATGAAACAAAGGGACAATTTAATCATTAAATTGATATCTTATTTATTAATGCAAAATAGGGGCGAGAAATCTGATTACATTATGGCCTGAAAACTGAACATTTTAAGCACTTTTGTAATTAGGAATAGAATGCATCAGTTAAAACATTTTTAACCATCAATGCGAGCGCAAATCGCGAGCCAAAATCTTTGATAGACTGTCATGAAAAACCATACATCGCCAATCAAAATACGAGTAGCACTATTTGCTTCGTTTCGACAATCAGACTTAAAAAGGGATATTTTCAATCTAAATGGAATACACAAAAAAATAGGTACTGAATAAATCGAATTTATAATTTATAAATCGCAGAAAATGTCAATATTCGGACCATAAAGCTGTAACTTTTATAGATCACCTTTTTAAAAATCAGTTTGTAAATCAAGCAAAATAATGAAAGTTCGACTTCCGAGGTGAAATGTATGATGACTTCCAAACATGATATTTAAGCTCCATATTGAAAAATCACCTAACAGGCAATGCGAGCGCGAAGCACGAGCGAAAATTTTATTCATTGACATGAAAAATTCTTTCCAGGTTTTCCCCTCATCTTATTTTATTCACTCTGGAAAATTTGACAAGCAAAAATAAACTAAGATTTATTTAGTCCAAAATACATGTATTACTTTCAATGTGAATGATTCAATTTTCTCCATCATAAAAGACCAAAATTAGTAGGGGGACATTTGATATTGTGTCCCCCCTACTATTTTTGGTTTTCCGCCCATGCATGTTGGGGTGATCACTATTTTGTTGAAGTAGAAACTAAGAAAGCAGCATCATCAATGCATATACGGTACGTGATGATTACATTAAGAATTACGTCTATGTTGGCTGTAGTGCCATGATGCTCGGCCTTGGCCTAAAGGCCTACTTTTTCAAAGCCTTGGCCTTGGATTTTCAAGCCTTGGCTATGAGAGGGCCTTGGCCTCAAGGGTTTTTAGCCCTGAAATTTTAAGGCATTTTCAGTTTTTGTAATTTCAATTGTGTTTTAGTACACTTAAAAATTTTAAATGTTGTGCATGTTAAATCACTGTGATTGCCAAAATTAACATAAAACTAGTACTGGCAGTGCAAAATACTTTATTATCATTGCTTTTATTACATTTGTCACAATTTTTTTGATAATTATGATAATGAAACATAAAAAACAATAGAATAGTGAAAAAAATGATGATAATCAAGATTTTGACAAAAAAATATATATTAAAGATACTAAATGGCTTTAGTTCAAGGAATACCAGAATATGTTACGCGTTTGGGCCAATATTCCACTTATCTGCCATTCATAGAATATTGGCCTTAACTCTTGGAATATCTCTGGTATTCCATTTTGAGACATCCAATATATAATCTAAGTAATTTCTTACTATCAAGATAACGAACACAATATACACTGACTACAAATGCAGGTTAGGTTCACCATTCCTCCTGTTTTACCCAGAAAGAATGTTTTTTTATTATGAATGATATCCTGGAAAAATGTAAACTTAATTATATTACTTTCGCTATTAACTTTTGTCAAATCTAAATTCTTGGTGTCAATAGCGTGATAGATCAAGAATTTCGAAAGAAGCCAAACATTGTGTACTGATTTAAATTTCTAAAAAACGAAGAAAAAGACAAAATGACAATTTAGGGAGTGAATCAAGCGAGCAAGAAATCAATCTTTGAGCTTATTTTGTGATAGATTGAGACAATGTATATTTATAAAATGATATATTCACTATTTTTTCTCGCTTTTATCATGGTAGTCAGACTTTTGGGGGTGGGCATGGCCCCAAAACTCCTCTACGATGTCTACATTTTCTTAAAAAGAGAAGAAGAATGAGAGAGGGAGAGAGATACACACACGATTGAGAAAGAGAGATGGGGTGTCACAGTTGGCTGGTTGGGTAAAAAATACATGCATGTATGCAGTGGCGTAATGAGCCGAAACAAAGTCGAGGGAGCCAGACATGGCAAATTGAAAAAAAATATTTACACTTTCAATACAAAGATCTTATTTAGTGATAGATTATAATATAATATTTAAAAAAAGAGTATCATTTTCACAGTTCTCTCTTTCCTCTTCATTCCTATTCAACTGTTTCTTTTTATCTTGGTCATGATTTTTTAAAGAAAGTGAGACTGTACACTGTCTGCTTTCAAATATTTTTCTTTAGTTTCATGCTCACATGCATAATCTAATGTGTAAATCCCGGAGAATACGTATATATCCCCAATATTTCGGGGGGGGGGGGCTGTATTATCCCCCGTAATATACAGTAGAACATTATAATAATTGTATGTATCAAAAGAAAGAGGTATGGCATTGATACTTCTGAATGAACCTTAAGACATGTAAGATGTGTTGTATCAGTCTTCTGTATTATCCTGTGTGTGTAGATAGTTGCCGCTGTACTAGGACAGTTGTAAGAGGGCACACCCTACGAATCTGTCTTGGTTTGCAGAGATGCCTGTTGTAGCCAAGATGGCTGGTTTATTTTCTAATTATATTTTTTGAAAACAAGAAGACGGCACTTTTCTTTGGAAAGTCTTCTTTACACTTGCAGTTTCCAAGTTCTTTCCCTACACCTCCATCGATGGCACATTACCCAGATGGTGTCTTGAAACCCCCATCGTGTCTTCTTAGCATACATAAACTTTTTAAGGACTTGGAAATTTCATGATGGACATTCATCTCATTTAGGGAGAGCGGCATCAATCCAAAACTGATAAGTAATTGACTCTTTTCAATGTTTGAGCTACAACAGAATTTTGAGAGATGGTTACGCAATCAACTATAGACTGTGACGCCAAATTATGAGATTATTCCCAAAACGTTATCATATTGGTCAATGTACATGTATTACAGGGCCTGGCCCAGTAAACATGTCATACATGTAATATGATTTGGATCTTATTGTTAACGTATTTGAAAGGAATAACAAAGAATTCGTATTGACTCTCAGCATGGAACTTGTGGATACTTCTGATCCACATCCATATTTTGTAACAAAAACTTAATTTATCGAAAAAAAAAATTCATAATCTCGCCATACACACGCGTGGGTTTAAAAGAAAGATATTTCATAGACCATTCTTCCCCCTCACGCACAGTTAGCAAGGTTCAATGAAAATATATGGAAATAAATATCCAAAGACAATCATAACATTATTCTCTAACGAACTAGCCAATGTGGAACCATTTTTGAAATAGATAGCTTGCATTATATGTCACTTACTGTCAGGAAATTGTGATTGTATCCATTTATCACAGTTAACATCAAACGTGAAAGGCGCCATATATACCAATATACCACAGTCACCTCCTCAAAATCAAACTTTTCGGTTGTCCCTATAAATGATTTCTACGGTATACGGAACACGTCACAATCAAATGGCAATTCCAGTGACTTGTATGCTTCAAGGTTTTCTTATAAACACTCTTTCCGACAGAAGTTAGAAAAACGAAAAACTGTCAAATATGATTAATCAAATCCAGAAAAAATGTTGTATTCCCTGGTCACATGAACGCGCCTTAAAAATTTTCAACTTTTTCCGGGTTCGTGCTAGTGTCAGAATGAGTCTTGATATTATGGGATATGCTGATTTGCATAGAAAATTCGCTCAACCGTCGGATTCAAAGTCAAACTGGAATCGGTCGGATTTAGGCGTACATGTTTTACCTGTTTGCTGTTAGTTATATACCTCACAGTGTGAGTCAGCTGTTCGCCCTAGCCATGCTAGCGAGTAGCCACTTACCAGATTTATTACAGAACACTGTTAGTGCAAATGGGTACTCCGGCTGAGAACAATTATAACTTGATAAACATTAAAATTCATCAAGTTAAATGTTGAAAATGTTATCAATATCTGATATCAAATAACCGAAGTTATTCAGCTCCAAGTTGGTCAATGTTTTTTGAAAACAGTATGCACACTGTCTTAGGCTAGCTGATGACACCTGCTCCCACATTACCTTTTCTTATGTTATTACAAGAAATCATTATTATTACATGTTCGCTTACAGGTGTGTACGATATGTCTTTCTAGTAACTATATAGGTCGTAGATTTTTTCTCTTTGATTTATGGTGGGAAAAATGAATTACCTTTTTTTTCAACAGAATAAATGGATATATGATATCATCATCAGCGCATTCATAAAGATTTTAGTGCATCAACTGTTTCACATGATTAATGTAAAACTTTGACATACATGTACGTGTATTTTATAACCTCGGTATCATTTGTCCGAAATAGTTGAAATTTACAGTGTTTTGAATGTTTGAATATAGGTTATCGCTTCAAATCCTTATTTCTGGCCTGAAGTTTAGTAATTTGTTGATGTTGTAACTTTTTTTGTTTGACAATCAGATAATTGTAAATTTTGTAACTTTATATTGATTTCCCAAGATGAACGGTTATCTCCGGTAACATCCGAGACTTAGAGTATGTTTTGCCCAGAGTATGGCTGATAGCAGCATTACACTTTTTTCTACAGACCACGTCGATGCTGCTACTCTCCGCTACAACACTGAGCTTGAGAAGTTACTCAACATCCACGCTCCACCAAGGACTAGAAAGGTAAAGAGCAATGTGGACTGTCCGTGGTACAGCTCTGACATCACTTTACAGAAGCATATTCGACGGAGACTGAAAACGAAATGAAGGGAAAGTGGACTACTGATTGACAGGGATCATTTGCAAGTTCAGCGCGACCTTGTTAACTCTCTTGTCAAGAGGTCGAAGCGATCTTACTTTGTAGGTCTTGGTAAGGAATGCCAAGGTGACTCAAAACAATTCTTCTCTTTGGCTAACAGACTCCTCAATCGTCGACAATCTTCCCCTCTACCAAACGATACAGACAGATACGAAATCCAGGAAAGTACTACTTTATCTAGATTAAAAAAAAACTCTGTAAAAAACAATTACTTGATGAAATATAGAATCCTTGTTTGTATGTGTGTGTGGGTGTGTGTGTGTGTGGGGTGTATGGGTATTTGTAGGTTGTGTAAGTTTGTATTTCTTGATCGATTACTTGTTAATCTATTCTGTTGACATTATTTTTATAATGTATTTTATATATTTTATGTAAAGGGCTAATATTTACAAGCTTCGGCTTCACTTTGGTCCTAACCATCTCATGATATATGTTTTGTAATTGATTTTATATTGTATATTGGTTTTAATAAATGAACTTGAACTTGAAATTCCCTGTAAATGCTCACATTTCTTTAAAACGAAAGTTCAAGGGTGTGCAACAATCTAACTCAAGACCTCAAACCTCTACAGTCTTCCACCTCTTCTACCTTGGACATCTTCCGCCCTACCTCTCCTGATGAAATTATGTTTTTATTCACAAAACTCCTCCATTATTTCACAAAAGTCATGTCAATTAGATCCTATACCTGTAAAGTATAAAGTATTGTTCATCCATGTTCGCCCCTATTCCCTCTAAACTTGCTAACTTAAAGTGGAATGGAACCTTTGGAAGTAGATTTGTGTCGAAACAGAAAACTCAAAGAATAAGAGCAAAGAAAGCTTGAGAAAGTCGTACAAATGGTGAAAAAGTTATGAGCATTTGAATATTGCAATCACTAATGCCATGAAGATCCCCCCATTGCCAATTCGACAAGGATATGTGATGTCATATGTGAACAACTGTAACTTTGATGGACTATAAAACACCCCCAAAATGTCTCTTTTTGCTTGTTTTCTTATGGATACAAACTCTTTATCCATGGTGTATTCTTTTAAAATCTGTATTACATGCCCTCCTATAGAAAGAACACATGATCTACTGATAGATGTGAGAAAAGAGGCAGTTCAAGTGAAATATATACTAAAGTAATGGGGAGAGTTGTTCACAAGTGACATCACACATCTTTGTCGCATTGGCAATGTGAGGATCTCCATAGCATTCGTGATTGCAATATTCATATGATCATAACTTTCTCATGATTTGTCCGATTTTTCTCAGACTTTTGTTGATCTTTTTCTTTGATTTCTATTTTCACACAATCAATCTTGTTCCAAAGGTTTCATTCGTTTACTAGTAAGTTTAGAGCAGTCGCATATCCCTTCTCTGAAATGTGCTAATGTTACACCACTGTCAAAATAACCTCTCAGTCTCGATCCTGATTCTCTCCAAAATTACCGGCCGGTTTCTAACTTACCCTTCCTCTTCAAAGTTCTTGAAATAGTTGCCTTCTCTCGTCTTGCTGAATACATTCACGAGAATAATCTGTTTGACCCATTTTAATCTGCCTACAGACCCCACACAGTGTGGAAATCCTCTTTGTGAGCACCTCAAATCATATTCTTCGAGAGATGGACAGGGGGTATGTGACTGTTTTACTCTTAATCTATCCTCCACCTTCGACGTAGTAAACCATACTATCATGCGAAATACTTTTATAGCATTCTGACTGATTGTGTAGCTATCAACGCACGTCGTTAGCAATCCTTTATCTTTGAGTCTAGGCTCTCTTTTCAGCATGCCCTATCACTCCGTTATATAAGTTTTAAAGCATTCTGACTGATTTTGTAGCAAACAGCGCACGTCATTAGCTACACTTTATAGTTAAGGAAAGGATCTCTTTGGGGCACACTTCAGCATTTGGTATCTCCCTCCGATCCAGTCAATATTAAATTAATATTGCAAAGCCAAGCATCAACTACAAAAAATTGAACAGTTTTTCCTTGGTAGGAAACAAATGAGAATCGTGTGACTATTACACTTGCATTAGTCAAATATAAAAAATATTTTATTAACATAATTCAACAGATAGGTGACCATTTAGTTGGAGATATTATTTATGCATGATAACTAAATCAAGGCAAATATGGCATTTCTAACTTACAAATACACGCAATGGTGAAATACCGGGGTCATATTAGTGCAAACAGGGTTTTTTATTACAAGGGAAATGACAATTTCTATAGAAGATTCGCTCAACCGTCGGCTTCAAAGTCAAGCTTGGAAAAGCATGTGTTATACAACCAAAATACATTTTACCACGTTGCTTTGGGTAATATACAGTAAATTGTGAGATATATTTTCACCATAAGGGGTAGTCATTTATCAGGTTCAACATTTGAACTTGCAAAACACACGAAGTGTTATTATAAAATGGATACTCCGGGCAAAAAAAATAATGTTACAAAAATTTCAATAATCTTAGAAAACAACGAATTCATTCAGCTTCAATTTAAGCAGTATTTAGGGAAAACAGTAATATGCACGCCGTCTTGAATATTCATTTGGTTAGCCCATGACGTCTGTTCCCACTATCCTTTTCATTATTTTTTTTTAATATTTGCAAACATTTGTGTGTACGGTGTCTCTCTCTTGTAGAAAATTAGGTTATAGCAATTATAACCTTACACATTCGATATTTATTCATTTGTGGTGGACCTTATTTGAATGATACATCATCATTGCATCTATAGCAATTTTATTGCTAGAACTGTTTACTGAAATAATGATTTTTTTTATACGAGTGTATGTCATAATGTCGATATTCCTTGTATACATTTGATGACATTTTCAGTTGTTTGCATGTTTGATTTCATTTCATCGCTTCAATTCAATATATCCAGCCTGGATGGCCCATTTGACAAATACATAAAATGTGTAGAATATTGGAAATGATGGGAGAGGATCAATCACGGGCTGATGTGCCATGTCTTCTTATATAAAAAAAAAATATAACATAAGCTAGATTATTGTAAACTAAACATTTAAAAAAAAAACAAGCTTGTATTAGTATCATTGGTTATTATGATCAGGTTGTGGTCTGGTTCGTTAAGCCTCCAAAATCTTCAAAATCTTCGAATTTGTCGCAAAATTGCATCGTATAGATAATAATAATAATACCAACATGCACGCTCACATAGCGGATATTACTGCCTAATGCTTCACTATGCGCTTTTTGAAAAAAAGAGAAAGGGGCAAAGAGAGAAGAATGATGTACTGGCAATCGTGGCATTAACCCATTTAAAAGTATTTATACATATTAAAGATTTTATCTTGGGTCTGTAAGAGTTCCTTACGTATGATGGGGTGGATTTCAAAAGTGAAGGGCCAGCATGGACCGTGCTCCAAAAACTTGGGCTGAACACTCGAACAATTCAAAAGATCCTTCTGAGCTGATCTAAGATTGCGAGATGGTACATACTTAACTATAAAGAATAAAATATTTTTGAGATAATTTGTAGTGGGTGCTGTTCAAGTCATAAACCCTAAATTTCACCTCCGCATTTACGCTTTACAACAAATAATAAACATTTTATCTCCTCTTGAAAGCGGGAAGCGAGAATGCACTAAATAGCTCTAAATCACTCTGTAATATCGGGTTTTGACTTATATAGTAGCAGACGACGCACGGCGTTATCTTACAGTTTAGGGTCATTCTCAGAAAAATGCACCAATTGATGGGGGGGGGATCGTAAAAATGAAGTCTACAGAATGGGTTGAAAGATGCATATTGTGAAAGTACTATGTAAGAGAAAGTAGCAACAGAAAAGGGGCAAGTCGCTGTTGCGTCAATTTCAAGTACTGACCGGATTAAATCGAGCACTGTATCATCGTTACGGAGGTTATTCGTTAGTATTGCTCACTTATGTTACTCAATTAAATGACTTTTGAAATGATTGAAATTGAAATGCACACAATTTAGTTTAAGCATGGTATCAACAATTTCATTTTCTGAAGCCAAAGTGGAAAAGGGGGTATTTTCAATTTCAGACTCATCTCGAGCAGGGTGACCAGATTTCTCAAAATGAAATACGGACAATTGACAAACGAAGATCAACAAAGAAGCCCCACACAAAGTGTTAGACTTGTGAAAAAAATATAAAGAATTGGAAGAGAATGTGAACGAAACAATGAAGGAGAGAAAGAAAAGAGATGATTGAGAAGGAAAGAAAATAAAGGAAAACAGAAAAAATAACAGAAAGTTAGAATAAAAGAAGGATGAAAGAAATAATAAAAGAGATAAAAAAAGGTTTCCGTCATTCTTTGAAATGAATAAAGAAAGAAAGAAAGAGAAAGGAAGGGAAGATGAATAAATGTCTGAAAGACAAAATAAAGGAGAAAATTAAAGGGGGAAAAGTAAGAAAAAGAAGGAGGAAAGAAATAATGAAGGAAATAAACATGTTTCCTTCATTCCTTGAATGAAAGAAAGAAGAAATCTGGAAGGAAGGAAGGAAGGAAGGGAAAGAAAGAAACAAAACAAAGAAACAAAGAATAAGGGAAAAGAATGAGAAGGGGAAAAATAAGAAAAGAAGAGTGGAAGGGAAAAGGAAGCCAAGGTAATTACAAGGAAAGAAAGAATGAAGGAAATAAAAAAGGATATTAAATAAAAAAGGAAAGTAAGAGAAAGAAGGAAAGAAAGAAAAGTGAACAGAGAGAGAGAAAAAAGAAAATGTCTAGGAAAGGAAGATAGGAAATAGATAGATAAATGGTTTATTAATAAAAATCAAGACATCATCGCGGCTAAGGCCGAATTGCGCTGTATTCACGAGGTATAAAGTCACAAAAATATTTAAACAATAACTCAGATAATTACAAAATAAATAATACGGATAAAGTATTGGAAATAAAGATAGATGGAACAAAAAAGGGCAAGCAGAAAGGAAAGGGTATATACATGTATAAATGAAAGAAAAAGGGAAAAAAACTTCAAGAAAACAAAAAAATCCAATCATCTAATAAAAATCATAATTTTATTTGGTGTTTTTTTAAATGTATTTTTAAAATTTAAAAAATAAAATATTTTAGAAATGAATAAAATTTCAAAGTGAAACATATTGTCACACTTAAAAATTAGATGAAACATCGCGGCATCGTGCACACCAAGACTCAAAACGAAAGCTGAAACAACTAAATCTATAAAAGGTCAATAACTTGTTCCTCCGATTACATCTCCAAATCATTAATCTGAGAATCTATAGTATAATTATAAGAATTTCCCGCCGATTTTGTGATTTTGGTGGAAAAACTGTTTATCATATGAGATTGTTTTCACCATTGAGAATTTGCTTCGATCCTACATGCCTAGCTAGTAGCCTGCCACACACAGGCAGGAGGCCAGTTCGTTTGCAATGTATTGGGTTAGCAAGAAATCACCGCAGAACTTGAAAAAGTTTATAGTTATCGATTTAATTGTTGTCCCTGCTTCGTCAGCTGTTGGTTATTTAACAGTAGAGGCGGCACGGCCAATATGGGAGACTCTCTCCAATAAGGGAGACAATCTCCCATATTGGAGACTTGCTTTGCAAAAGAACAAAAGAAACAACACCAACAAAAGCATGATTTTTTCAACCCAAACTTTTGTCCCACTGAGGTCAGAAGCCCATTTGTTTTGCGTGTGGATGACAACAAAAATTCTTATAAAAACAAAAGTAGACGGTGAATTTTTAAAGTAGACGGTGAAAAGGGATAATTTCTCATAAGGATCAACTTAAAATATTACATTTTTATTTGCCGCCAAGTTAATCCTTTTGAAAGCAAATGTAAACAAAGAAAATTGGTCTCCCAAACTTGAGACTGTCTCTGAAATTGGATACCCAAATTCTTCACAGAAGTCTCTGATAATTGTGATATTGAGATAATCTCTCTCTTGGCCTTGGAGACAGTCTCCAATATTGGCCTTGCAGCTTTACTGTTTAATGAAAATTCGTCACTTTTAAATGTATTAACTACATTTTCTCCAATATTTTGAAATACGGGACAAATAGGCGTCCCGGGAAGGATTTGTCGGGACGCCGCACAGTGGGCCAGGAGAGAACAAAAGTGCGTCATGAAACAAATTTTGTTTTTGTCATGTTCTAAGCAAAGATAAGAACCTGTAGGATGTCTTCATACAATATTTCTCCATCAAATTGATTATTACTTCCCATTTTATTCAATATTACCGGAAAAATGACCCTTTACGGCTACCGCATGTGAAAATGACACGTTTTAGATATTTTGCTGTTTCAACTAAAAAGCGGATAGCTTAATTTATTTTTAATTCACGGTACTTTTTGATGAATGATTGTTTTAAGTGATCAAAAATTTTCAAGATAAAATGAAAGCTGATTCAGCCCCCCCCCCCCCCTTATGATCTCGGCCGTCGATCGCGCGATTGCGACGAAAATTGGCACACACATTACCCTTGGCATTACCTACAAAACTATAACATCAAATTCTTCAAAAAATCTCAAAAGTCTCATTAATGATGCTAATCTATGCGTAAAACCATAAGTTTGCTGTAATTAATAAAATAATGCCCCTGAATTACTTATTTTGTTTCACATACTCTAGATAGGCATCTGATCAAATTTATTTTAAAAAAATTCAACATCACATTTATTTTCTTATGTTTTCTATTGTTTTCTAAATTTCTTATGTATTTCTTTGTTTTTTATTGTCTTTTCAATGTAAATTGTCAGGGGCTTAAATAATTGATTTAAGCAGTAAAAGGAAAAATAATGATACATTTATGAATTTGGCTGAAAACACTATTTGCATTGGATTTGTACACAAATTCACGTTTTTGAGTAATTTGGGGTCTGCATGCACTTACAAAATGCTGCGTAATTTCAAAACCGAGTACCCGGGGGTCACAATTTTGGTCTCAAAAGTTGCCCGAGACCTAAAAGTAAAAAGTCAGTGAGCGACGCGGTCAAAAAATTTTGCGCGGCGGATTTATCGCGAAAAATGTCGAAGGGGCTGAATCAGCCCCCAGTCTTTTTAGGGTTAAGCGATACTCAAGTCACAAATTGAATTGTTTGCACCCCGAGCACAGACTTTTTTTTGTTTGTTTGCCTGTTTATGTGTTTGCTGTTTGCTAATATGCTTCCTTATTGCTGAAATTTCTCTAAAACTATTTCTGAATATTTGAAAATTATTGTAGAATTAGAAACATGTAATTTCTTCTCAAATGTTAACAGTGTTGCATAAAGGGTCGTTAAACAATGTCGCCTGGGTTTAACCGGCCATATAGACGATTAATAGCCCTTCACTCACCTCCGTGCATGAATGAACATTACGCACGGCGCGCCCGCAATACCCCCAAAATTACCCCCGACGATCGACAAGTGTCAAGGTTAACCAGTGAGAGTTCTGTGTCTGGAGAATGAAGGTCAAGTCAAGTACGTGTTCAGCCGCAACAAACAGGACCTCTAGACTTTCGCTGGACACCACGTACTACCGAGGGATATTATACACCTTGGAGCTCAGGGGCATTTATTCAGTAAGTGCCTCAATCATACTTAATTAATACATTAATGGCGCTGTCCGAGCAGCTCCAGCATTTTGTGATCAAATGTTAAACACTGCTCCCATTTTGAACCTGTTTAAGGAACACGTTTTCTGCACGGGATACCGGATAGAATTAAAAGTTGTGTTAGGAACTTAGATAGGGTCTAATATAAATACGGTACGTTAGTAGTAGGCAAATAATAATTAGTTTGTGTACATATTAAATAGTTATTGCTGTCACTGGCTAGGTATAGGGCGTAAATTGCTTAAACTAGCTATTTATCTAAACGCAAAACATTCCGCCCTAACGTAGCTGCCGCCATTACGTGTGGCTGCCTTTGTCTTTTGTGAATAGCCTATTGAATTCGGGCGTGACTCACATGATTCGAATTTCGCGCCAGCGGAAAAAACGCGGCTCGAATGATAATTGTTGCCAATTTACAATTGGAGGCAAAGTATAAATCTGTTAAATAAATTTTCCCTTTCTCATATTGGTATCCTTTAAATAAAATTTAATATTGGTCGAGTAATTTAAATATAACTTTCCCTTACTGTTCTCTATAAGTAAATATAAAAGGAAAACCTGTAGTTTAAATTCCTTATGCTTATTTAGGTTTCTCTGCTATCACAGGCGGTCTCATTAACATTTAATGTAGATTTAATTGTTCTCTTTTTGCAATTAAATTTTGTGACCCGATTATATTTTTCCATTTCATGATATTTGCTCTCATTTTTGGAATCAATATTTCCTGATACTTCTAAATCGGAAACATTGGCAGTGGCAAAGATCAATTTATCACACTGCACCAGAAAGATTACAATAAATAAGTTGATGAATGATAGATAGGAAATTTGCAATTAATTACTGTTATTTTGTCATTCTCTACTTTATGAAATAATTGCAGATAATTGTTAATTGGAGAATCCGCTCTATTGTCACCAATTATTTGATGTTAACTTCATAACTTGCAAATAATTGATAATATAATTGGATGTAATTTTCTATTTGTATTTGCAATAGTTGAATGAATGCTTACAGCTTCAATTTGCAAATGATTGATTAACTGTTAAATTGCAAATCATTTGAATTTGCGATTGGTTTACTGAATTAAGTGGATAAATTTTAAATGATTATAGCTGAATGTAATTGATGTATTTCTCCACTATTTTCTAGCGAATATTCATCAATTGTCTTTGAATTAATTTTATTTGCGGATTTTAATTTTAATTTTCTTCGCAATGGATAAGATCCGTATTAATTCTTGTGATAGGGATGACTTGTTGCGAGTACCAGGCATTGGCTCTGCCACTGCCGATCGCATTCTTGCGTTACGCGAAGCTACCGAAAACATCACTCCCGAATTATTAGCTTCGGTCCCGCATATTCGTAACTTAAACGAAGTGATAGATGCTTTTGATTTTACACCTGCTGGTGCAGATGCACTCGCGCATATTTCCCCGGTGCCTCAGCACGGAGGAGAACTCCTCCACCGCCTATTGCCCCGTATCCTTATGATCGTTTTCCGGCACCAGGACATCCTAGGGCTGCATCCCTCCCGATAAGACTCTCTGACTCTACTGTGTCATATGGTCAGCAGGGACAATCCCTACCACTTGACATCGGTAGACATCAAGCTACTAGGCCCATTGCGATACCGCGGGCCACAGTAGCTAAACAATTACAGGGTGCTCAGCAAGGAGCCTCCACACCCCAGAATAAGGTTGAACAGCCCTTAATGGGAGAGGGGGGAAGGAAAACCCAGGGCGTGCCGAGAGATCATCTTGAAACAATCCCCGATTGCGGGGTACAGCAGCATATGTATGGCGAGCCAAGTGGTCCCATGGACGAGCCACTGCATTCATATGGCGAGCCAATTGGTCCATCTGCCTTCCAGACTGTAAAACAGTCTCGCCTTCCAAGGGAGCACTCCATCCAGGAGGCTTCACATCTTTTGAGAGAGTTACTTTCTCTGTTTCAGATGGAAGTGCCCCCAAGGCAGCTGAAAGAGGATCAAATTTATGGGTCGTTTCCCCGAAGACCAAGGATGATTTTTTTTTTTTTTTTAAGGATGTTTTATTATATTCTCTCAAATGAACATACATAATCAGATTCTATAAACAATTTGTACAAACTATTTGAAACATAATTATAAATTATACAATAAATCCATTACAATATAATTATACAACTTATACATCAAACTTCAAAAATACTAGAAATTAATATAATAATGCGTTTCAGCAATTACAAAATGAAATATTAACAAAATATATGACATGATCAGAGAGAAAAAAGATAAAATGTTGTTCCACCTCCCACCCCCCCACCTCCCTCCCCTCCGTCCCCAGGTTAGGAGCATTCTCCCCTTTATGCCTATACTCTACATGGAAGGGACTGCAATTCTCCGTATTAGTTTTTTCTGTGTTTTTATTTATTTTGTTTTGTGGCTTTGTCTCTCGTATATATACCTTTGCCTCACTCTCCCTATTTATTCTTTTAATTAAGATTTTCCCATTTCCTTAAATGAAGAGACATCTTGCCTCTACCTAGCGCCAGCCTTCTTTCTTCCCATTCTTCTTCTTTAAATTTCCTTTTAATTTCATCCATGGTTATATGTGCACCCTTTTCCCTCCCTTTGAAGATTAAAAATTTAACAAAGATTAAAAAGTGATTGATTAAGCGTTCTTTTCCTTCGTCCTTTAATTCTACCCCTACAAGAATTTCCTCCCAGCTTAAATTACCCGTAGAAATAAAACCAAACATCTCCTTACAATTATCCCAAACCAGACAAGCATATTCACATTCCAAAAAAAGATGGCGGTATGTTTCCTCCTCTTTTTTACAATAACAACAAAGGTTATTTTGTGAGATTTTAAAAACGGAACAAGTGATGATTTGTGTAAGCAATACCGTGTAACATTTTAAACTGAAATTCTCTTAATCTACTGTTCAGAGTACATTGTCTTGGTCTCATAAAAATGTGTTCAATCTTTTCATAAGAGAAACTATATTGTTTTTTAACCTTTCGAAAACATCAGGTATTGAGAAGTTGCATTTCATAAAATTTGCATAAACGTTTTTAGATACTAACTCCTCCATTGACAAAATTCTTTTTCCAGATATAAATGATATTTCTTCCCTAAGAGAAGCCTCTTTGCTATCTGTTTTCATATTTCGTTTCCAGCTGACTGGAAAAGTTTTATAAATTGACTCTATCAGATGAAAATCATTTATGTTTAAACCCTGTCTTTGGAAGTACGAAAATGGCCTTAAGTTTCCATCATAATCCATAATATGTTTCAATCTGTAAATATTTTTTTCATATATTTTTTGGTTAAATATGCATTTCCCTTCAATTCGTACAAATTTATTGTTAAAAAATATCTCATTTCCTTTAAATGTTTCAGATTTTAAACGAAAATCCTTCGTCTCTATCCATACTTCTAACAAATCTATATAAAACTGCGGCAATGCTATCTCCAACAATCCAAGCAAGTAATCACATGAAAATATAAAATTTCCTCCCAGATGTTTTGTGGCATAATTGAAATATTGTTTCCATTTCATTGTATTATTTTCTTTTAGTCTTTTAATCCACATAACTCTCTGTGCCTTTATTAACCATTGAAAATTCATCATTTTCAAGCCACCTTGATGGTAATCTAAGTACATCGTTTTTTTGTTAATCTTATTTCTGCCTCCCCACAAAAAAGTAAAAGTCAACTGATCAAGCTCAACATAAACCCATTCTGGAATTGGTGTAAGAGATGCCACATATATGAATTTTGAAAAGATAAACTGCTTTAATAGTTGTATTTTGCCCATCAAAGTTAAATCTCTTTGCTTCCACCAGTTTAACAACTTCTTTATTTTACTTAATATTTCTTTATAATTCAATCTTTCTTTTACTTCTACATCTAAAGAAAAAAATACACCGAGAATCTTTATAAAATCCACCTTTTGGCCAAAAGATAAATCATATGATTTTCCTTGGGAGGAACCTAATAATAGATCCTTCGTCTTATCGTTATTAACTTTGAGTCCTGACACTTTTCTGAATTTTTCTAAAATTTCTATTACTTTTCTTACTGAATCTAGATCTCGGACAAATATAGACATATCATCTGCATACATAACCTGTTTTACTTCTTCCTTTCCAAAGGAAATTCCTTTAACATCATTATTATATCTTATATTATGCGCTAATACTTCAATACATAAAATGAAAAGATATGGTGAAAGCGGATCTCCCTGCCTTACCCCTCTTTCAACATGAAAATAGCTTGTAGAATCCCCCCCATTAAAAATACAACTTTGGCTATTTGTATATAATATTTTGACCCATTTGCGAAATTGCTGGCCAAGACCGAATGAACCTAATGTTTGATGTAAAAATTTGTGGGATATCGAATCAAAGGCTTTTTCTAAATCAATTGCTATCATATACCCAGGGATATTATTATATAACGTATGAAAAAGCATATCATCAATTAATCTAATAGCTTCTCCTATATTCCTGTTTTTAATAAATCCTATTTGATCTGCTAACACCACGCTCTCCAAAACCTCTTTAATTCGTTTTGCTAAAACTTTGGATATGATCTTATAATCTGTATTCAATAACGAAATGGGTCTATAATTCTTTACGTAATGTGGGTCTTTCCCTTCTTTAGCTAATAAAATAATAATTGCTTGTTTTTGTGATGCCGAAAGTTCTCCAAGAACAAAAGCTTCATTGAATGCCCCAATCAATACATCCTTTATTTCAGCCCAAAATGTACAATAAAATTCAACTGTTAACCCATCGTTACCAGGGGATTTATTTTGCTTCATTTCTTTCAGTACCGAAATACACTCCTCTTCTAGTATATCCCCTTCACAGCTTTCAGAATCTTCAGATGATAACGTTGGTACATTTTTAAAGAAATCCCTAAAATCTTCCGTGTATTCCCTTGCATAAAGGTGGGTATAGAATGATTTAATTTCATTTAAAACTTCCTTCTCATTTTCAGTAATTTCTCCGTTAACCTTAACTAATTTTGTTATAGTACTTTTCTTTTTGTTAGATTGTAATAGTTGACTAAAGTACCTTGTATCCCTTTCTCCACTTTCGTACCATGTCGCACGAGACCGAATTTTAATACCTTCATTAATGTAATCGTAACTGTCTGCAAGTTCTTTCCTTTTCTTTTCTATCTTTTTAATTAATTCTTCATCTACTGAATTTACGCAACTACTTTCTAAACATTCCAATTCCTTTTCGAGAGATTCTTTTTTATTCTTTTTTTCCTTGGCCAGTTTTTTCGAAAAAGTTCTTGTGAAAGACATTATTTTCATTTTCAAATAATCCCATACAACTCTTCTATCTTTAACTTCTGTTTTTATTTTCTCCTTTAATGTAAGTATTTCTATTTTCATTTTTTTCACATATTCTACATTACCACAAAGGCTATTATTAAATTTCCAATAAGAACTATTCTTTTTACGCATTTCCTTCTCAGTTTTATCATACAAAAACATAAATATAGCTGAATGGTCAGGAGCTATAGATGGTAAAATTTTGCACCTAATAACAACATTTACTAAATCATCTGATATTAGCCAATGATCTAATCTACTTTGCATAAATGGATTATTCTTAGTGAAGGTAAATTGTCTTTTCAATGGATTTCTCTCCCTCCATATGTCTATCAATTGTAGTTCCTCCATAAAATTTTCTACTTCTTTACTAACCTTATCATGTAATTTTTGTTTTACTGTTCCATTATAATCTAAATCAGAATTCATTATAATATTAAAATCTCCTCCCATTAAAACAGGTTTGTTACAATTATTAATTTTTTTTAACTCTATAATCATATCCTTTAAAAATTTTATTTGATGATTTTCTTTATCCCTCGTCGGTAAGTATACATTACAAAGGACCATTCTATGTCCTTGGATTTCACAATCAATGAGTATGTATCGCCCTTCGTCATCTTGTTTTATATTTATAAGTTTAAAGTCTAGCGAAATTTTGATAAGAATGAGTACTCCTTTGCTGTGATTTGTTCCATGACTATAATAACATGACCCATCCCACCCAGAACTCCATCTATCCTCTACTTCTTTTGTACTATACGTCTCCTGTAAAAAAAATTACATCCCCTTTTTCTTTGCACCATGAAAATATTCGTCCCCTTTTCGCGCATTCTCTTATTCCTCTAACATTTAAGGAAACAAAATTACAATTTAAACATCTATTCATTAAAAGAATCTAAAAAGATCATTCCATCATTTTTTTGTATAAAAACTAAGATTTTCACTATGCTATTTATAGGGAGAGTGAGGATTGGATTTCCTAGTGTAACTGCAGTACATAATTGAATAATAAAATCTAATTTATTGCGCCATTGTTTAAAACAAAAATGAATGTCGATCAATTCGAGTATTGTTATCCCTTCCATGTAGAACATTATCTCTAAAAATCCTAAATAAGTTGCTCGTAATTCCTGCAGGTAAGAAAAGAAGGGAAGGAATCCCATCTATACGACCCTCTCCAAAGCAGCACTCCCTCACAGCTCACCCTACTTTACAGGTTGCTGTAGTATTTCCAATAGTAAAAATCTACCCCTTCTTGACTTTTTTCTTTGTCTTATTAAATATAAAGAAATAGCTGTAAATGAAATTAATAATGAAAAAAAAAAAAACTGGCATTCAATCAGCATATACCACATTAATAAGTTAAATTTTAAACTTATATCTACTAAGCCAGATTTTTTTCCTGTTAATAAGAACTTATATGATAGAAACAAGGGGACTAGGAACGCCCCGGGACCCTGCCCGGCCGCACCAACTCAAACACGTACGCACAACTACCCCACCCGCATTGCCTCCGCCGGGGATACACAGGCTATATCCCCGACAAAAACAACACAAGTAAACAATGACACGTGCTCCGTTGAAACATAGCCAAACAAGGCCCCAAGGCACTCCCAACCCCCTGTCTCTATAGATAAAAAAAAAATCAAACAGTCCTGAGATTCACCTTTCTGTAACCATGGACCCTTTGTGGTAGGGTCCATGCTGTAACTAAATACCCAATCCCTATATAACAATGTACAAAAGCTAGTCCTGATATTGGATTCCATATTAGCACATTAAAGGTGTTATACTTAAAAGAAAAAAAAAACACTAGTTTCCATATTAATGTCAGGAATAAAGGACAAAATACTTATGTGGCAATAAATTCCACTGCTGGTAATGTACCTAATCATTGGTTCAAATCAACAAACCATGCAGTTTTGGACATTGTATCGAGGATATCCTCCTTTTGACTATTTAGTTCCATCTTACATAAAGGAACACCTGGTATTCCTTTCTTTCTTAAAAACTAAGCAAACAAACACTTGGAGCATACACGAGCCAAAAAATATGAAAAAGCAAACTATTTCAATAATAGGCCCGTTCCACATCTTGAAATTGTTATACATTCTCTAAACTTTTCCTTTTTAAATGTATGAATGCTCTATACAAAATGTCTGAATTGCGGTATTCAACATGCTGTTCTTTTGTAAGAAACTCAAGACTTACGTCCCTTTCTTCTTGTGAATGTGAGAAACAAAGTCAGTATTGCTCGTTGATATAATTTCACCAAGTTGTATACACATTTTAGTTTACTTAATTAATGCAAGGGTGAAAATGAGATACAATCTTGCTCCACTCACCAATAATGCTTTCATATATTGTTGTTTATACCCCTACTAATCAATCACTCCATTTCCATCATGAACACAAAAGCAATCATCGTGTCCCTCTTTTCAATATTACACAACAAGCCTCTCGTTGGTGAGGATATATCATGGCATTGCCCTTTGATTGTTTCAGATTCAAACCTGCATTAATAAGAAAATCTTTATTGTTCCCTTTTGAAATCTAAACAAGTAAGCCCTTGTAATATACAGAAAGTATTCAAGTAACATTATCACAAGACAAATTTCAAACCTATGGTTGTTGGACCATGGTCAGAAATAACATTTCTACTTCCATTATGCTCAATATATATATCATTGCAAAGTTGCAGTAATGTTGCAAATGTTGTTGTTTCTAAGAAACTCTCAAGAATTGTGATTTTTTTTTCATATTGCTGAAAAAATAGAGATCCAAACTGTTACTTATTTGTTTGAATTCACTTTGGTTTACCCAACCGATGCAAGCATGAACAAGAGATGCGACCAAGCGCAACTCCTAACGCAAGTCACCATACCTCAATCAATGCCTCATGTTCCTTATAATAAACAAAAAAAAACTTCAGTGTCTCTCCTTTGGTATTTGTGCAACATTCCTAAAGCATGTGAGCATGCTGATCGCCATTTCTCTAATTCTATTGGCCTAATTTGTGTAATGAAGAACAAAAATTGCTTGCTTATAGCAAGCAATACAATACTTTGTGTTCCTAATCAATGCTTCAAGACAATAAACTTGCATTTCTTAATACATTTCAGGCTACTCTTTTATTTCAAATTCATCCTTGCATCAATTGGGGAAGAAGAAGAAAAGGAAACACTTTGTTGTTCCTTTTTAATAACCAAACATACAGACACTTTAGCATACATACTCCTGCTATTCAAGTATCTATTAAACACATTACAACATGAAAGCTTTCCATCTTAAGAATTTGCAGTCCTTTTCAAAATTCTCTTTTTTAAAATTCTGCTGTACCATAGTACAAGAATGACTGGACTGCTTATTTTTTGTAAGATACTCTCAAGAGTTATTTCTTTTCACCTACTGGATGTAATAACGCATTGAAAATTCAAGGTGTTATTTGTTTCTATATAGTGTCACTTTGGTAATTCATAGAGGATGAAACGAGAAGCGATCATGCGCAACTCACCATACAATAATTTTAGTCAAGTTAATGCAATGTTTTGTACCCAATCAATGCCTCGAACTCTCCAAATTCCATCTTATGGTTCTACTTATAAACAAAAACTTAGTATTATCCCTCCTTGAATATGAGCAACATTCCCCGGGACAAGCAATATTAATAGTGTTGATCCTGTATAAATAGGCACTCCAATTCTATAGGCCTTATGAAGAAAGAAATGCTTATCTAACATTAAATACTTCTAACAATCAATACGATGCTTTACGTTCAAAATAATCCGTTCTTCAAAAGAATAAACTTTGCATTTCTTGAGAAAGATATTTCAGGATATCCCCATTCAGATGTTCCAAATTCATCATTGCATTGATTGGGGAAAAGGATACACTGTTATTCCTTTTGATTTTGAAATCTAACCAAATAGGCACTTGCAACTATTCAACAAACATAATAGGTTTACATTTACAACAAGAAATTTTGCTATTCTTGAGGATTTGCAACATTTTTCAAACTTCTCTCTCTTATTTTTAACTGCCACTATATGCCTGATACAAAAAATGGCCGGACTGTGTGATTTCTTTTTACAAATACTCTCAAAATATATGCCCTTCTATTCTACTGGCTTTGAAAATAAGCATAAAAATGTCATAAGAGTTGCTCATTCGTATCAATTCACTATAGTCTACTCAGATAATACAAGGATGAAAAGGGTGTGCAATCATGGGCCACTCCCTACCGCAAGTCACTATAATGCATGCGATGTTCATTCAATACCTGAAACATTCGCCATTTCGCCCTTTAAACAAAACTTCGTTGCATACAACAGACCTCTAACCCGATAGCGAAATAGGCCTATTGACAGTTTTATTCTTCATTTTGGTTTTTATTTGTTCAAGCAAGGATGAACAACAACGTACAAGCGGAGGTTATATGTATATATATTCAAAATGATACCCAATATTGCAATGAACACATCCATTTGTAAAGAGACAAAGTAATATCTTCTGATACTAGTTATCAGAAGATAACTAGTATCAGAAGATTATGATCGATGTACTCATATTCGTGATCGATATCTCCCTGACGATCGTGATTGTTATCATACTCGTCAGACTTATGATCGGACCCCAACTCATGCTCTAAGTGATGATGATTTTTATCCCAATCAGGGTGGAAACCAGAGGGGATATTCAGCATCAGTAAAGGTGTCGCCGCCACCTGTTCGCCGGCTCTCACCACTGCCTCATCCCGAACTGAATCAGCCTCCTAAGCCGGCTCCTAGGTCCAATCAATTTAAGCTGGGTTCTGGACCTACCCGACAGAAGAATGTCTCTTCCGTTACAGTTCCAAAGTTCAACCAGCCAGAGCCAAGGCCTTCACCCAAACTTCAGGGCCATAGTTCAAACCGGCCCGAGATAGTTCCCCCCACCATTTCCTCAGGAAATTCAAGAATGCCTCCCAAGCCCGCTCCTAGGACATATTTACCTAGAACAATTGTTTTTAATGGTTCAGGGAGCTGGCACGCATTTTTTGCCAAGTTTACATCATTTGCCAATGATAGTAATTGGGATGAACAACATAGGCAAAACCAACTGTGTTGGGCATTAGATGGGAAAGCCAGCGAGTACTACGCCTCACTGATTAGACGTGAACCGGCCATAAGCTACTATGATGTAGTTCTGAAGTTGGAGAAACGATTTGCTCCACAGGAACTCCCGGAAGTCGCCCAGGTGCATTTTAATTATCCAAGGCAAACTTCCGAAGAATCATGTGTAGAGTGGGCCGAGCGACTACAGGCTTTAGCATCTCAGGCATTCCCCAATCTGCCCGATAGTTACGTGCAGAAGCAGCTTGTGCTGCGCTTCTGTCAGGGATCGACTGATCGCGAAGCGGGGCAGCACACACTAAATCATCAACCCCTAAATCTTGATGATGCCTTACGAGTTTCCCGAATGTTCCAGCATGCCAGACAGGCCATGCAAGGCAAACCTCGGAAGGACATCAGACAGTTATCTACCTGTGTAGACCCCCTTTGAGAAGAAAGTGCGGAAGATGGAAATACCTGTCCCATCTTCACTTCTCACTGTTCCGATCTTAGCCTCGAAACTCGAGTCTCCCAACTAGAACAGAAATTTGATTCGTTTCAGAACTCTGTCAAGGGGCAGCTAGACTCAGTCGAAGCAAAGGTGGGAACACTTCACTCTATGGTGCAAGGGCTCATCACAACCTTTCAAATGAGGAGTGATCCTCCTAAACCCAGATCGTCCCCAGGAAGGGCGTCCCCGGCCAGAGGAAAACTGAGGTCACCTGGCCCAGACAATCCTTGCTTCAAATGTGGCAAATCCGGCCATTTTAAACGGGACTGTCCAGAAGTAGAACAGTTGAAGACTGTTTCATTTGTTGGTGACGAACCGGGAAACGAGTTGGGATCGGAGGAACTAGCCCGACCCCGATCCACATAGCCCAGGGCACTAGTCAGAATTCTTCGCAGGTTCGTACACTACTCCAGAAAGATGGAGTGCCCCCATTCCCTGCCTTACATAAAGTGACTGACGCAACTGTTGAATATAAGTCGGTAGTGTGCCCCACCTCTACTTCACCTACTCTTGCTTCCTCAGCAAAGGTAACTGAAGAGTCGAGGAGTAATACTGGTGCAGACTTCCGAGGACATACTCAGTTGCAGTCTACCCTGGTAGAAAGGAAGGGACAGCCTTCATCTAGTATAACCTGCCCATGGGTGCTACCTCCATGGCCCCCACCAGCTGAACCAAAATCGGATCACAGTTCATGAAACAGCAGGAGCCATTGAACTTTTTGTATTTAATGCCACTGGCCGAAACCTAAGTTGGAAATAAGGCATGGTAATTGGGGAAGCCTTAGGAGCTACCGCCATTAAACCAGACTTGGATCCACCAACCTAGGACAGTAAGCAAGTGCGGGGTGTCGGTTTATCTTCGCCGACTCCAATCCCTGCTCACTTTAAGGGTCTTTGGGAACAGTCCATCGAATTACTGTTAGAATTCTTTGCCAGAGATAAATTTGACCTCGGGAAATTTACCGAAATAGAACATTACATTAACACGGGAAACGTAGCGCCAATCAAACAAAGAATGAGGCGCAACCTTATCACACCTTATCGGCCATCTGCTAACCGACAAGCTGGGCGGTTTGACCAAAATCTCATGCAGACTATAAGGTGCTCCATTGGAAAGTCAATTGGAAAAGTAAGTCTTTCAAATAGCAAGGCCTATCACATCCACCCCAAACATGTTCATGCTTGACCGAAAGACGAGCTAGCCATCGGATCTGATCTTCCGTCCGCAGCAGAATCAGGCTCAACGGAGGAGTTTGTTTTTCAGCTCAAACAGACTCTTATCCAAGCCCATGAAACTGCAAGGACTAAGCTCCGGACAACCCATAATAAGATGAATAAGATGTCAGAGTTTATTGTCGTGAATTCCAAAAGGGGGACCGAGTTTACTTACTCGACACGGCCACTCAAAAAGGGGAAGACAATGAAACTGTCTCCTCCCTGGAAAGGCCTATACCGACCAGGCTTATAAAACTCCCTCCCTACCTCTATGCAACTCATATAGGAATTCCACGTCTGTTGTTAATTATGACAGGCTAAAGAAATGCCATAAGTAAACAAGAAACGGACAATTGGATATTGATAATTAGTCCGATTGATCATAACAGGGAAAATCATGAGTAATTTACAGGTATTTCCTCCTAATTTTTATCCATCTCAGGGAAACTGAGGAAGTCATTGTTTGTAAATATTGTATATAAAAGCATTGAACTTTGTTTTTGTTTACAATTGGGGATTGTGTGAATTCGTTTTGATTTGGTTTGTTTTTATTCGATTTTATATCTAGAGATTGGCAATTTAAAATTCACAATTTCAAAATATTTGCCAATCTATAGGGCCGGGGGGTGTGTTGCATAAAGGGTCGTTAAACAATGTCGCCTGGGTTTAACCGGCCATATAGACGATTAATAGCCCTTCACTCACCTCCGTGCATGAATGAACATTACGCACGGCGCGCCCGCAATACCCCCAAAATTACCCCCGACGATCGGCAAGTGTCAAGGTTAACCAGTGAGAGTTCTGTGTCTGGAGAATGAAGGTCAAGTCAAGTACGTGTTCAGCCGCAACAAACAGGACCTCTAGACTTTCGCTGGACACCACGTACTACCGAGGGATATTATACACCTTGGAGCTCAGGGGCATTTATTCAGTAAGTGCCTCAATCATACTTAATTAATACATTAACATCCAACCAGAAAACAGTATTTTAATGACGTCATCAATATTTGAAAATACTTTTATTGAATTCTACGGGTGCTATTACCCCTATCTACCAAATTTAATCGTATAAATATGTGAAAAAAGGGTTTTGTTGCACTTTGGGTTCATTCTGGCCCACTGTGCGCCGGGACACGGGAGCAAAATACGGGACAATCCCGGGAAATACGGGACGTCTGGTCACCCTGATCTCGAGGGGAAAAAAGATTGATAATGGGGGCAAATTCAGTTTTGAATGTGACTAAACAGCTGTTGTTGTTATCATCTAACATTTTCATCAGCACACATTTTCAGAACTTTTTACATTTTCATGGTTGAGCAAACACATTAAAAACACTTTAGAAAGATTACTCTTTATACTGCATGAATGTATTCTCTTCCTAACGATTTCTCAGGATCAGTTGAATTTATGGCAAATCAGTAGTGGATCCAGAACTTTAAAATGAGGAGGGGCCGAGTAGTTGGGGAAGTCACCAATTTGCAAATGTTAACATGTTTTAACACGTTGTAGCCGATACTACCATGAACATCATACGATGATGAATCACCAAAAATTGTGCTCACCCCAAAACATACGATATCCAAATTGTGTGTGGAGTGGCTAAATGATGGAGTGTAAAACAGAATTAACACCATACAATTCACCGAAAAAACCTTTACCCGAATTTGTATTTACACAATCTGAAACACTACTCTTGTGACTTAAAAAAATCGTCATTTTTAATTCAATCTTTGATTACGAATTCATGACTCAACCGATCAATCTCATGTTTTCACCAGGAGTTGATTTAATAGTGACTGTAGAAAACTATCCACGAAATATCATATGTTAGATTTACTTAAAATTCAGTTATTCAGTTATTCAAATTTTACAGCAATTTGATTAGCGGGTGGGGGGTGCTTACTTTTTTATTGTGTATATTGTCTTCACTATTACAGGCTACCACGAATTCCTTAAATACGCATATTTTGGGAAGTTTCCAATCAGAAGCGAATATTTCCCTATCTTGATTTATAAAATTGACCAATCACAGACAAGAAAAGTTCCTAAATTTCTTATTTTTGTTTTACATATATCATTTTACAACTTTTATGGAGAACCCCCCCCCCCCTGATATTTTGAAAACTTACAGTGTCGGTGCTCATGATCTGCCCAAGGATGAGGAGCTTTTCCTTGGGTGACCAAAACACTAACTGGGATGATGTAAGTATAAAACATACTCTGCTTCGTCCGCTTATGTTGTCGGTGATCGCTACCCCGCATACACCACTTGAATAGGTAAATCTGTGCTCTTTAATGCCCTTCGAGTTTCCTGTAACATATTTATGAATCTCCCCCCCCCCCCCACACACACACACACAAATTCTGCCAACGACCATGAGCAAGAGAGCAAAACTTTTCTTCCCTCCAATGTTCTTTGAGATGGGCAAGTGCCCTCTGCCCCAAATTTCTTGCGCCCTAGAACCAGACGACGATAAACGCCTCGTTAAAAGATAATCCCTTATCTCCCCCCCCCCCCCCTCGAAAAAAAGTGGAGCGCCTCTGGCAGTCTCACCTCCATCGCGCGATTAAATATAGCAGCAGTGCTGACTAGTATTCACAAAAATACCATGTTTTTAATGATACAATACTACGTGCATTGATAATAAATGACATTTGAACTTGATCTTGCAACCTAAGACTTGTCAGTGATACTTGATTACCCCTATATCCACATGTTATAAACTATAATTATCTATAAGATTTGAAAGTTATGACATCAATCTAATAATTACCTTCAAAATGGCCAAAGTTTAATGACCTTAAATGACATTTTACTTTAGTCATGTGACCTGAAACTCTCACGAGATGTTTAGTTATACTTGATCACTCTTGGGTTTAAGTTTGATGAACTAGATCCACACAATTTTAGAGTTATGATGGTTATTAAACAAAAACCCCAACATGTCCAAAGTTCATTGACCTTGGTCATGTGACCTGAAACCACCACAGGATGTTTAGGGATACTTGATTGACTTTATGTTCACGTTTCATAAATCATAAATCAGACTTATAAAATTATAAAGGTATGAAGGTAATTCAACAGATACCCCCGACATGGTCATATGACTTGAAACTCGCACATGATGTTCAGTGATACTTGATTACTCTTTATAGTCTAAGTTTCATGAATCACATTCATAAACTTTCATAGCAATGATGGTAATTCCACAGATACCAACTTGACCAAAATATTATGGAAATAAATATGCAATAATTCTCTTACGAACTAGCCAATATGGAACCATTTGTGAAGAAGATAGCTAGTATTACATGTCACTTACTTTCAGGAAGTTGTGCTTGCATCCATTTATCACAGACAATGTCAACATCAAACGTGAAAGGCGCCGTATATACCAATATACCACAGTCAGCTCCTCAAAATCAAACTGCTCGGCTGTTCTTATAAATTATTTCTACGGTATACGGAACATGTCACAATCGAATGGCAATTCCGGTGACTTGTATGCTTCAAGGTTTTCTTATAAACACCTTTTTCAATCAAATCCAGTAAAAAATGTTGTATTCCCTGCTGACATAAACGCGCCTCCTCAAAATTTTCCACTTTTTCCGGGTTCGTGCTTGTGTCAGAATGAGTTTTAATATTATGGGATATGCTCATTTGCAAAGAAAATTCGCTCAACCGTCGGATTCAAAGTCAAACTGGAATCGGTCGAATTTAGGCGTACATGTTTTACCTGTTTGCTGATAGTTATATACCTTACAGTGTGAGACAGTTGTTCGCCCTAGCGAGTAGCCACTTACCAGATTTATTACAAAACACTGTTTGTGCCAATCGGTACTCCGGGTTGAGAACAATTATAACTCGATAAACATTAAAATTCATCAAGCTAAATGTTGGCAATATTATCAAAATCTGATATCAAATAACCGACGTTATTCAGCTTCAAGTTGGTCAATGTTCTTTGAAAACAGTATGCACACTGTCTTAGGCTAGCTGATGACAACTGCTCCCACTTTACCCTTTCTTAGGTTATTACAAGACATCATTCTTATTTCATGTTAACTTACATGTTCGTACGATATGTCTTTCTAATTACAAAATAGGTAGTATGATTTTTCTCTTCAATTTATGGTGGTAAAAAATGAATTACCCTTGTTTTTTCATGTAATTAATTACAACAGATTAACTTGGTATATGATACCATCATCAGCGCGTTCATAAAGATTTTAGTGCATCAACTGTTTCACAGAAATTAATGTAAAACTTTGTCACACGTGCATTTCATAACCTCGGTATCATTTGTCCGAATTAGTTGAAATTTACAGTGTTTTGAATGTTTGAATATAGGTTATCGCTTCAAATCCTTATTTCTTTGCCTGGAGTTTAGTAATTTGTTGATGTTGTAACTTTTATTGTTTTGCCAATCAGATAATTGTAAATTTTATTTGATATTGATTTCCCAAGATGAACGGTTATCTCCCGAAACATCTGAGACATATAGAGTAATTTTGGCCCAGAGTGTGGCTGATAGCAGCATTATACTTTTTCTACAGACAACGTCGATACTGCTGCTCTTCTCTACAACACTGAGCTTGAGAAGTTACTCAATATTCACGCTCCACCAAGGACTAGAAAGGTAAAGCGCCATTGGACTCATCGTGGTACAGCTCTAACATCACTTTACAGAAGCATATTCGACGGAGAAGAAGTGGATGAAAAGTGGACTACTGATTGACATGGATCATTTGCAAGTTCAGTGCGACCTTGTTAACTCTCTTGTCAAGAGGTCGAAGCAATCTTACTTCGTAGGTCTTGGTAAGGAATGTCAAGGTGACTCAAAACAATTCTTCTCTTTGGCTAACATACTCCTCAATCGTCGACAATCTTCCCCTCTACCAAACGATACAGACAGATACAAAATCCAGGAAAGTACTACTTTATCTAGATAAAAAAAACTCTGTAAAAAACAATTACTTGATGAAATATAGGATCCTTGTTTGTATGTGTGTGTGGGTGTGTGTATGGGTATTTGTAGGTTATGTAAATATGTATTTCTTGATCGATTACTTGTTAATCTATTCTGTTGACATTATTTTTATAATGTATTTTATATATTTTATGTAAAGGGCTAATATTTACAAGCTTCGGCTTCACTTTGGTCCTAACCATCTCATGATATATGTTTTGTAATTGATTTAATATTATATATTGGTTTTAATAAATGAATTTGAACTTGAACTTCCCTGTAAATGCTCACATTTCTTTAAAACGAAAGTTCACGGGGTGTGCAACAATCTAACTCAAGACCTCAAACCTCTTCAGTCTTCCACCTCTTCTACCTTGGACATCTTCCGCCCTACCTCTCCTGATGAAATTATGTTTTTATTTCACAAAACTCCTCCATTATATCACAAAAGTCATGTCAATTAGATCCTATACCTGTATAGTTACTAAAGTATTGTTCATCCATATTCACCCCTATTCCCTCTTACCTTGCTAACTTAAATGGGAATGAAACCTTTGGAAGTAGATTTGTGTCAAAAAAGAAAAATCAAAGAATAAGAACAAAGAAAGTTTTAATCTGCCTACAGACCCCACCACAGTGTGGAAATCCTCTTTGTGAGCACCTCAAATCATATTCTCCGAGAGATGGACAGGGGGTATGTGACTGTTTTACTCTTACTCAATCTATCCTCCACCTTCGACGTAGTAAACCATACTATCATGCGAAATACTTTTATAGCATTCTGACTGATTGTGTAGCTAACAACGCACGTCGTTAGCAATCCTTTATCTTTGAGTCTAGGCTCTCTTTTCAGCATGCCCTATCACTCCGTTATATAAGTTTTAAAGCATTCTGACTGATTTTGTAGCAAACAGCGCACGTCATTAGCAACACTTTATAGTTAAGGAAAGGATCTCTTTGGGGCACACATTAGCATTTGGTATCTCCCTCCGATCCAGTCAATATTAAATTAATATTGGAAAGCCAAGCATCAACTACAAAAAATTGAACAGTTTTTCCTTGGTAGGAAACAAAGGAGAATCGAGTGACTATTACACTTGCATTAGTCAAATATAAAAAAATATTTTATTAACATAATTCAACAGATAGGTGACCATTTAGTTGGAGATATTATTTATGCATGATAACTAAATCAAGGCAAATATGGCATTTCTAACTTACAAATACACGCGCTGGTGAAATACCGGGGTCATATTAGTGCAAACAGTTTTTTTTTATTACAAGGGAAATGACAATTTCTATAGAGAAATTTCTGTGCGTTGTCTCAGAGCCAACGCACAGATTGGGGCACACAATTGATCCTATTATCATTCGCATTGACAGTGGAAGCTTGATCAGCTGTAAAGTTCATGACAACCATATTTCTGATCACCATGTAGTATGTGCTTTCATTAGAGCAAGTCATCCAGAGTAACAGTGCCGGCCGCGGGAAACGTCACGCCCGAGCACGCAAACAGCCTCGGGGGCTTTCGCGTCTAACCGAGGGTATTCAAGGGGAGCAGTCTAGGGCGTTTAGACGAGCCCGCGGTTTCCCGCGTGCTATATAATATTGGCCGTGCCCGCACTTACCCTCGGAAATCCGAGGGTACGTACATTGCACTATGTTTACATGTACATGTACTTCGATTATCTTGTGATAGACCATTATGTTTTTAAACTAGCGTGATCGGGATCTATTGTAGGTTGAATTTTTGATTGAAGATGTTATTTGTTTTCTTTTCTTTTATTCTTTAATTTCTGTTTCCCTTTTAATTCTTTTCCCTTATTATTTCTTTCCCTTCTTTCCTTCCCTGTTTTCTTTCCGTTTTTCTTCTGTCTTTGTTTCTTTCAAATAATGAAGGAATTAGTTTTCTTTCTTTTCACCTCGGCTGGAACGTCGAAGCTATTATCGCAATGAATCTAAACTTTTCGACATATAGATACATGCATATACTCTCGGACGAAGGCCTTCTCCGAGTCTTGACATTTTTTCAGTGCTCATTTATCATTTCTGTTCGCTGGAATAGTCACAATGATAGTTGATTACGATACAACGTTACGACGTGTTTATGACATCGGTCATGTGCGAGGTCGACTCATGATATTTCACCGCCTCCTTTTTGTGCCACGATCTTTCTTTGATTTCTTTAAAGGGGGTTGTCGATTACGATCCGACGTTGGTGTGTTCTTTCGACATCATATCATGCACGGAAGGCAAGAGCCCCACTTATTGTCATTTTATCTCATTTCGGTATTGATATTTTATAAACCTTTATCATAATAAGCGCGGTATATAGGGGGCCGGGGGGGGGGAGCAAAAAAAACCCTCTCATATCGGGGAAAATTGTTCTTTCTCACGTCATAAAAAGTAGACGCGCAAAAAGCGAACCCCAGCAAAACTGGTTGTGCTCATCGATTTTTTTTATTTGGTTCTTTTGTTATTGTGCAGTCTGGGAGAGTCTTGCTCCCCGTCCACGCCGACCCCTCTCCTTTGATCACATCCGCTTCCCAATTTATGACAGGATGTTCTTAGAAATGGGGGGGGGGGATTAATTATCTGATGCGTCAACAACAATGAATAAGGATATTCTTTTCAATTCGCTTCAAATCGGGTCTTTAAAACCCCCACCCTGTAAAAAGTATAAATTTACCCCAATGTTGCAGATTTAACAAGTTTGTCTTTTTGCTAAAACATCTGATTACATTATCTGCTCTCGATTGCGGTGTTAGTTACATCGGTAGATATTCGGATTGGGAAGATAATAGTAATTAACATAATCAAAGTAAAGATTACTTGTCCAACGCATTTATTACGCGCAATTTTATAAAAAGTTATAGATGGGTTTAAAACGAATATTAATATCCTTGATACACTTATATGATGATCGTCGAAGTAAAGATTAACCTATCATTTTTACGAACTGCAGTTTTATATTGATAGATTAGTTGGATATCATTTATGGTCTAGACATTGTTTCAATTATTTCATTTCAGTAAAACAATATTTTCCTTCGAATATATTTTGTTATATGAATTGGAAATGATAAAACGAAATCACAAAACCAAACCACAGCTTGGTACAATACATAATTCAGTGTTATATGGAAGATAAAAATAACAATAATACATGAGATTTGTAAATCGCACTTTCCATCTTGATTAGATGCTCAATGTGCTGGAGAGCAGAAAAACAAAACTATTTGCATATATGTAACTATGAAAAACTTTCCTAACGCATTTAGCTTAAATGCTTAAACCAAAGCAAAAGTATGTTTTTGAAAGCTACTGACGTGTTGTATGGAATGGGTACTTAGCGAGTTAATTATCACTTGCCGACAAAGCAAGAATGGAGCTATACAAACCCTTCTTTTCTTTTATTAAGAATTTTAGCGGGTGCTCACGCAAACGCTAACTATCAAACCTAACTTCTTTTCGGGGAACAAAGGAGTTAGTCGAGCCAAGTTGAAGAATAAAGCCCGTCCGGGTTCACCTCTATACAATATAGTCGAAAATCCCTTTAATCATCACGCTCGATATCCCCCGCTATATTTTCTCTTTCTCTCCCTTTCCCCTCCTTTTACCCCCCCCCCCCCCCCCATTTATTCACTCTTTTCCTTCTTGCTCCCCTTCATATTTTTCTCCTTTTCCCTCCTTCTACTGTCCCTGTATATATTTTTTCCCTTTCTTCTTTTTTCCCTTTCCTTTATCCCTTCTGTTCCCTTCCCCTCCTTCCTTATCTGTGCCCCCTTTCACTCCTTGATTTGTTTCTCCCCTTTATTTTCTACTGCTTTCCCTTCCCCTTCTTTTGTAATACCCCCTCCGTTATATTGCGAAACAACAGTTTCTTGTATTCTATAGAAATGTATAAGTAGCTTAATTTAACATAGCATTATATGTTGGGAAGAGAGAATGAGTAGTTTTATAACTAAACGGTAAATGAAAATAAATTTGATGATGAGAGGTGCATATGAAAATGATGTCCACAGATAAACATCGGGAAAAGATGAGAGCTAGTGGTTGAGATAGATAAAGGTAAATCAGGAAGGGATAAAAAATTATGAAAATTCGAGAGGGGTTCCAGTATTTTGATAAGAATAGACGTATCCTTTTCTTTCCCTTTCCTTGTTTCTTTTCTTAGTCCCTTTCCCTCTCTCTTTCTCGCCTTCAGTAACTTTTATCCCCGCTATTTCATCTTTCTCAATTTTCCCTTCCTTTTTAATTTCTCACCCCTTATTCCTTCTCTTTATCCTTCTTTCTTTTATTTGCCTTCCACCTTCCCTCTTTTCTTTCTATCTCACCTTCGCTTTTTTTCATCACCTCTGTTTTCTTTCTCTCTAGGTTCTTCTTCTTGTTTTAATTTCCCTCTTCCTTATCCCTTCTCCATTTTACCTTTTCCCTCTTTCTCTTCTTCACCCCCCCCCCTCTATTCTCTTTCTCCCCTTTCCCCTTCTCTCAGTCCGGGCTCCCAGTTTTCTATTTCTTTTATCAGCCTCTTATTACATTTTGCTTCCGATTTGAAAGATAGTTTTCGAAAAGTTTTAGTGTTACAGTGCCGGCCGCGGGAAACGTCACAGTGCCCCGGGATAGACGCGGGCGGTTCCCTAGGGCAATAATTTTCTAGGGGAGTGGACGCGGGCGTCTTCCCGCGTCCGCTCCCCTCAAATGCCCGCTACGGGCTACCGCGTCCGCCCTAGGGGGCACTGTGACGTTTCCCGCGGCCGGCATTAGTCAAATATAAAAAAATATTTTATTAACATAATTCAACAGATAGGTGACCATTTAGTTGGAGATATTATTTATGCATAACTAAATCAAGGCAAATATGGCATTTCTAACTTACAAATACACGCACTGGTGAAATACCGGGGTCATATTAGTGCAAACAGTTTTTTTTTATTACAAGGGAAATGACAATTTCTAAAGAGAAATTTTTGTGCGTTGTCTCAGAGCCAATGCACAGATTGGGGCACACAATTGATCCTATTATCACTCGCATTGACAGTGGAAGCTTGATCAGCTGTAAAGTTCATGACAACCATATTTCTGATCACCATGTAGTATGTGCTTTCATTAGAGCAAGTCATCCAGAGTTATCTTCTTCATCCTTTACATATAGGAACTTCAAGGACATGGACCATAAGAAATTTGCCTCTGAGCTTGTGGCTAAGTTAAGCGCTCCTGAAGATAATGATGAGGCTGGAAGTGAAATTCATGTGGATCAAGTTGTATCAAGATTTGACTCGGCAGTTCTTGCAGCTCTCGACTCTACGGCTTGTATGAGGACAGTTGATGTGAAGGCACGACGCAGGCCCCTGTGGTACAACTCAACCATTGCGGATTCGCGGCGTGAACGCCGTCGCTGTGAGAGAAAATGGAGGAAAAATAAGACCGACGTGAACTGGAATGCTCTTCACACCGCAAAACTGCAGGTCAAGAGGTGTATCACAAAGGCTAAATGTGAATATTTCACTGATGCTCTAGCTGACTGTACCCCTAAAACTGCCTTTCATGTACTGAGCAAGCTACTAAACACCAATGAAATTACTCTCCCAGTACATGATTCTCCAGGAGAATTAGCAGATAGATTTGCAAAGTTCTTCTCTGACAAGGTATTGAAGATTAGGAGTGAACTTGATGATGATCCTGATACTGATCCAGACCAGATGATACCATCTAGTGGTATTCAGGGGGTTGCTCATCACTTTCTTGAGTTTCTTGAGTTTGCCGAAGTAAGCGAAAATGAAGTGGAGAATATTATCAAGAGTTCGTCTTCAAAGAGTTGTTCCCTTGACCCACTACCAACATGGCTGTTGAAGAAGCACCTCGGTATTGTACTTCCTGAACTTGTGCACCTTATTAACTGTGTTTTGACCAGTGGTGTGTTTCCTACTGACCTTAAAGAAGCAATAGTGTTGCCAGTCATCAAGAAGGCATCATTAGATAAGAATGCCTTGCAGAGTTATCGCCCAGTCTCTAACATACAGTTTAGGTCGAAGATTATTGAGCGGGTTATGCTCAGACAACTAACAGAGCATATTCAGGACAATGGCCTGGCTGAGCCTCTTCAGTCAGCTTACAAGGAAAATCACAGCACAGAAACAGCACTACTCAAGATCCAGACCGACATCCTTCTGGCTATTGACAACCAGAATGGGGTAATGATGGTGCTGCTTGACTTATCAGCTGCGTTCGACACAGTTGACCACATAATTCTGCTGAATCGTCTCCAGGACGACATTGGAGTTGGAGGAATTGCCCTTGAACTTGTGAAATCTTATCTGGAGAATCGAAGTAGCCGCGTTCTTGTGTCGGGTCAGTTTTCCAGACCACATACATTGCACTACGGCATTCCGCAAGGTTCCGTCCTCGGGCCACTGTTGTTTACACTCTATGTTCGTCCAATTGGAGATATCCTTCGATCTCATGATGTTTCCTTCCACATGTATGCAGATGACATTCAGATCTACACCATGTTTGTTCCAACGGATCCAGTGGCAGTTGATACTGCTATTCACAAACTTAGCTGCTGTATCACTGAAATCCATGACTGGATGAAGGCAAACAAGCTCAAACTCAATGATGCAAAGACTGAATTCTTTGTCTCTGCTTCGCCACATCATTTATCATATGATCTCATGAAGGATGTCAGACTGACAATTAACGAGAAATCTTTCCAGCCTTGTAAGTCTGTTCGCAATCTTGGTATAACATTTGAGCCTTCTGCAAATCTCAGCCATCACGTCACCTTGGTCTGCAGAAACGTCAAGTTTCATCTTCGTAACCTCTGGAGAGTGAGACGTTTTATTGACAAGCAATTATGTCATGCTGCTGTCAGGGCTCTTGTTCTTTCCAGACTGGACTACTGCAATAGTCTCTTCAGCGTTCTTAGCCAGAAGGACTTAGACCGACTTCAGAGACTACAGAACTCTGCCGCTAGGCTTGTCTTCTCTGCTCCCCTTCGGACTCGCACAGAACCTCTCCGACTGGAACTCCATTGGTTGCCTGTGAGACAGAGGATAGCCTTCAAAATTTTGCTGCTAGTCTTCAAGTCGCTCAACCACGGAAGCCCGGAGTATATCGATAACATTCTCATTCGTCGTTCTCAAGTCCGTACTACTCGATCATCTTCGTCAATCTGGCTCACTCAACGCCTTTCCAAGAGACGTGCGGGTGAAACGTCCTTTCCTGTGATTGCTGCAAAACTATGGAATCATCTACCAGCTGCAGTGAAGATGGCCTCCTCTGTTGAACAATTCAAGAAGGCCATTAAATCCCATCTATTCTGCTAAGTGGACAATTAATTGCAAGGACTAAACTGATCATTCCGAGGTGTAGAACAGTTGTTTTAGTGGCCAAAACAAATATGGAGTAGTGTGTGTGCAGCGCTTTGTAACCGAAAGGAAAAGGCGCTATATCAAATGACTTTTGGATTGGATTGATTGGATTGGATTAGAAGATTCGCTTAACCGTCGGCTTCAAAGTCAAGCTTGAAAAGCATGTATTATGCAACCAAAATACATTTTACCACGTTGCTTTGGGTAATATACAGTAAATTGTGAGATATTTATTCACCATATAAAGGGGTAGTCATTTATCAGGTTCAACATTTGAATTTGCAAAACACACGAAGTGTTATTATAAAATGGATACTCCGGGCAAAAAAAATAATGTTACAAAATTTCAATAATCTTAGAAAACAACGACTTCATTCAGCTTCAATTTAAGCAGCATTTAGGGAAAACAGTAATATGCACGCCGTCTTGAATATTCATTTGGTTAGCCCATGACGTCTGTTCCCACTATCCTTTTCATTATTTTTCAATATTTGCAAACATTTGTGTGTACGGTGTCTCTCTCTTGTAGAAAATTAGGTTATAGCAATTATAACCTTACACATTCGATATTTATTCATTTGTGGTGGACCTTATTTGAATGATACATCATCATTGCATCTATAACAATTTTATTGCTAGAACTGTTTACTGAAATAATGATTTTTTTATACGAGTGTATGTCATAATGTCGATATTCCTTGTATACATTTGATGACATTTTCAGTTGTTTGCATGTCTGATTTCATTTCATCGCTTCAATTCAATATATCCAGCCTGGATGGCCCATTTGACAAATCGTCCCTGTTTTCACGAAGTGACGGATAAGAGGAAAATTTTCACTTTTTTCAATTTTGAGTTTTTTGCATTTTTGGACATCTATGACTTATATCTTGAACCTCAAAAAGTTTCAGATCACAATAATGTCTAATTACGTTGCTATGACGACATGACATTCAATAAAATACCGTGTAAAAGGATTTCTTGTTTTCACGAAGTGACGGATAAGCAGCCGTCATTACGTGAAAACAAACGAATACGCTTTGCACTCAAGAGTTTTTTCACGAAGTGACGGAAGGCAAATATTTACAGTTTGGAACAGCCGAAGACCATGAAATGGTGAGTTTTTTTGTAAATGTAGGAAAGGAAATAAATGTAATGCAGCCTTTAAAGTCATTTCGAGTGATTTCAACCCTTTTTAAACGTCTCTGATAGCAAAAATCCTTAAAATAACGTCCAATCTCTACATACATTGCCCCACATATTTATTTTCGTGTCAGTGAAAATTGAACTGAGTATTGCGTGTACTTTATTGTCACTCAATCGAACTTGAATGTAAATTCAGTCAAACCATAAGGGTTAGAATATTTTATAACATTTATCAAGACTAAATAGATTTAATGAAGGCTGAGGATTTGGTGAAATAATCGTATATAGGTGCAAAAGTTTAGGCCTAGCCTAGATCTAGTCTAATTTACATGCATTGCCATTGTGTTAACTCATACTCGTTAAGTTCTAACTTGTCTTCACAAGTTCCCAGGCCATATGAATAGTATTTGCAATAAATTTCCATAAAAAAATCACAAATGAATACATAGATTTTATTATATGCTTTGCTATAGTGAACTCATCGTGTAATTACATACTTTAAAAAATATGTAATGGAAAGATACCCCCACGGGGGGGGGGTCTATAAATAACAATATGAATGCTGAGATCATGAATTAATTTGGTAAAGTTAGTGGCCAACCTGTGTGGGCAAATAAGTTGAGTCCTTAGTTAAACTGAAGATTACTGGGGATTTATGTTTTAAATAAATCATCTCAAGTCCAGACTCAGTCTACATCTAATGTAGATAGAGCTTCATACTTTGTTGTTTGGTGGCCACTTCCTCGCCCTTATCTCTATATAACGTTTTACAGAAACTGAAAGAATCTACATAAATAATTGCACCTCGGATTTGATCATAATCATGATGATGAAGATATTTTCATTTTTTTCAGATGCAGTATATACAATAAGTGATGTTTCAGAGAACAAATGAGAGAAGTCCTGGAACTGGTACACTTGTTGCTGATGGTCAGATACAATTCCAGGTGAGAATTTTCATAGTGTTATAAACTCACATGACATCCTGTCAGTATAAGCAATTCATTGATTTTCACTCACTACCAAAATTAATTTCAATTGCAAATCTGGTAAACAATGAAGCTATAAAACTACGTTGATTCAAAGTTATAATCAGAAAATATTAATTTTGGAATACGTTATAATTTAGCAGATATACATGTATTTCTAAGTTGTAAAAGAACATTATTCTCATTTTAACAGATGCTTTGTGTACTGCCCTAGAGCATTACAAATTTGACATGTGATCATATTTTCAGCTGAAACTTTCTTATAAATTGGAAACATCTAATTGAAATATTTGCTTAAATTATCATTGGTAAATAGAGTGCATAAAGTATATTCTTGTACCATACTGACTGGGGAGTTTTATGTTTGGTAAGGGCAATTTAATATATTGAGTCTGCTATCTATTTTACAAACTTGATATTGGATTGACAAAAAACTTTGAAAACAAACAGATAATTTGTACATTATTTCATTCCACACACATAGGTTAGATCCAGGGCCGACACGCTTGTCAGATGTGTCATTGATGATTCCCTGAACATCGCAGATATGATCTGATTTGGTGACATGACAGTGGAATTGGTAGTGACTGGATTTTTATAGTGTGCCCTGGTTTTGAACTATTGAAGTAACCAAACTAGAAACATCTTCTGAGAACTCTGACTGCAATTCTAATGATGAAACTCTGTCTACACTTGTGAAAATGTGAAGGAGTTGGCTCTACCTCGTGGCCTTTCAGGTTCAGTGCTCTCATCTAACTTTCTTTTTCCAGCTGGGTAACTGATATCAATTTTAATTTTCTTGAGATTTTGACTTCAACATAAGTTTAGTTTTAATTTTGATAGGACTTTCAAATCTGGTTTCATTTTTAGAGCAGTGTATTATATAAAGAAACTATACTGCTTGAACTATAAGTCTCTGCTCTTATAGTGATATGATTATGAACTCCTTTAAAAATATTTTATATATACAGTCAAATATAAAGTTCAGAATAGTCACTTATCTTCTATACTTACATGTTAAAATTGCTTATACACATCGTCCACATATGGATGCAGAATAATTACCCTTTTTCATTCATTTGATTCGCATGTTTTCATTTTGCTTGGTGCTATCTAAAAAACAGAAATACTGCATATTTCTACATTTAAAATAAAACTGAATGTTATTAGCTGTATTGTGCTTAAATGAATTGTGTTAATACTACATATTCTTTAATAATAACAATCATACAATTTAGACTGACATGCATTGTGAAACTCGATAGCTGCATGATATATTACTAGTAAGGATGTAGGGGTGAAAATCATATTAGGTTTTTGTAAATTCATTTTCAAAAGCCAAATGTATTAATACAGACACCCCCCCCCCCTCTTCATGAGGTAATGTTTTATTGGTTTATCAGGGGTGTGAGAATTCTTAAGCTGATTTTAGTTATTTTTTGCTTTTTATTTTAAGCTTGATATCCCCCATTTCTGTACAATAGTTTGAGAGCTCATTCAATTTAATCCCCCAACTCTTTACAGAATTTGCAGGTCTTTATTTGTCATCGCTCACACACCTGGTTCATGCAGTTGATGTGTCGTAATTTTATTCCAGAAAATCCAACTGTTAGATTTTGTTATTCACGAAAGAAGTAATACATGATTATGTTTAGCTGGAGGTTAAAGATACACTGCAGCACATGTTTTTCTGTCTATTTGTAGTAAGAATTTTACTCTTTTTTTATCCCACTAGATCAAAGATGTTATTTTCTAAAACCATGAAGACGATTTTTTGTAAAGTTTTCAGATTTGGAAGAAACTAAGGTATATTTTAATATATGTTCCTGTTTTGGACTCTGACAATAATTTGCAATTAAAAAACAAGTGTTTGATTGGAAAATGTATTGATGAATGTTATTTAGCCAATGACTTGAGAATGATGGAAAAAATACAAATCTACTTAGTCATTCGTATTTTTTATCCTTGCATTTTTTTTTGCTTTTGTCGCTGTTTGGAATTTTGATTATAAATTTGTTTAAAAAATTATCCTGTTTGATATGACGTTAAATTATTGATTTAAAATTATATTTCTTTCTTTGACCATCATAGTTTATAATTGTTTATTCAAATGTTTGCATGTTTCCTTCGGTAAAGATAAGCTTTTTGTACTATTGGACTTTTTAGTCCTTGACAGTGTGTAAAAACATGAAATAACTCTCAAGGCAATTGATTTAATTATGACATTCTTTTCATTAAAAAATTCCAAAGAGTAGTGAATGTAATAAGTAATGTTGACTATGTTACTTCTATTTTGATGGAAAAGAAATAGGCCATTATACTTGTATATGTGTATGTTAATACAAATATACATTAGAGAATACAACTTTCCTGCACCACTAGCATTAATTATTTTCCAGTAATCTTGTAATTGAAAGTTTATTAATTTGTCATTGGAATATTTTGAATGTAGAATTTGGTACTTGATAGCAATTCTGTATTTCTAAATGTGGCATTCCCAGACTAGGATTATACTGATTGTGTTTAGCAAGGTATGATATACAAATAAATACATTGTTGCATAACAGTATATTCAAATTTTATGAAATGTATAAAATGACAAAATTCTGACAATGTGTACCTGATGGTTCATTTCCTATACCTTTCACAGTGCAATATTAAATTAATTTTAATAATTATGAATGTTGATGTGTTTGTCACTAGCGATTATGGTCCTATATATTACTGAATGTAAATTTTTTTCAAAAATATATTTCCATTGTTAACATTGTATGGAGATGATACTTTAATGAATTTATTAAGCATACCTTTATCATGTTATCGAAATGATTGATATGAAAAAAATGTTACATTTTAATTTTCTATTTGTCACTTGCTGCTATGATTTTATATGTTATAGAATTAAAAGTGTTCTTCTAAATTTATTCACATTGCTAACTTTGAAGAATTTATTTTATATCGTTAGTATTTTCAATGATTTATGACATAACTCTCATTTTGCATGAAAAGATATTTTAATAGGATTTTCAGGAGAGAATACATGACCATTGTGATAAAGGAAAAATGGAGTAGAGATAGAATGAGGGGGGGGGGGGGGGGCGAGAGTGATATGTAACTCGAAATTTGTTCGCTTTATTTTGACAAATTCTTTTTTTTGGGGGGGGGGTAGCAATTAGTCATAATTTACCAATTCTTGTTGCCCTTGACAAGTTAGGTCCACATTTAGTTGACTACAATTTTCGAGGTATTAGTCTCAAAGAATAATGTTGAATTACTAACTCGGCCTTAACAAAGAATTAATACACAACATTTAAGAGACATTGATCAATCGGGATTTCATTTTATGAAGGGGGTAGGGAGGTTAATAGACTAACAAAAGTTTATAATGTTGAATTTTCAATTTCCAAACGGAGTCAGAGCACACAAAGGGTATATAATTAAACTCTTTATAAATTAACAAGAACAAAAGACAATTCGACTACATTGTAGTCACATTTTTCATGACCTGTTATACAAAGCTTTCGAATTTCATTGTTCATCTATCAAAAATGAATATGATATTGAAATGAAATAGGCTAAAGAATTTAAAACGTGTGTCTATTGGGCTTCCCTTTTATTACGTGAAAAAAAAGAAAACAGTATTAGAAGTAATTTTTTGTACTTATTAGCGGAAGCTGCAGGCCCTATTAATCTCACATTTAGGATTAATTTTGTTTGCAATAGGAAATAAAGAGTTTGTGTATATCTAAAACATAAGCATGGAATTGCATCCACGAGGCTATACGTGGGACTTAGGCGGAACCTCTTCCCGTCACTTCGTAAAAACAAAATTGAAGCGCGTCCTTGAATTTCGGGTTTTCACGAAGTGACGGTTATGCGCGCGGAGCACTATCCGTCACTTCGTGAAAATAAATCTAAGCGTGTCCCGTAATATTTTTTTTTCACGAAAATATGGTTCTGTTTATAGCTCATTATCTTCGTAAATACTAAAGGAAAATGCAAATGATTGGAATCGAAGATTGTCTAGAATATGCTCTCTACGAAAATATGATATTTATTCACCCTGCATACATTAAAGAGGTTGAGATTGAGGTCTAAACCTTTGCAAGCGATTTACTCAAAACTGGCTTTTAAAAAGTTGCGCGCACATCCGTCACTTCGTGAAAACAGGGACGAAATACATAAAATGTGTAGAATATTGGAAATGATGGGAGAGGATCAATCACGGGCTGATGTGCCATGTCTTCTTATTTAAAAAAGAGAAATATAACATAAGCTAGATTATTGTGAACTAAACATTTTAAAAAAAAACAAGCTTGTATTAGTATCATTGGTTATTATGATCAGGTTGTGGTCTGGTTCGTTAAGCCTCCAAAATCTTCAAATTCTTCGAATTTGTCGCAAAATTGCATCGTATAGATAATAATAATACCAACATGCACGCTCACATAGCGCATATCACTGCCTAATGCTTCACTATGCGCTTTTTGAAAATAAAGAGACAGAAAAGGCAAAGAGAGAAGAATGATGTACTGGCAATCGTGGCATTAACTCATTTAAAAGTATTTATACATATTAACGATTTTATCTTGGGTCTGTAAGAGTTCCTTACGTATGATGGGGTGGATTTCAAAAGTGAAGGGCCAGCATGGACCGTGCTCCATAAAACTTGGGCTGAACACTCGAACAATTCAAAAGATCCTTCTGAGCTGATCTAAGATTGGGAGATGGTACATACTTAACTATAAAGAATAAAATATTTTTGAGATAATTTGTAGTGGGTGCTGTTCAAGTCATAAACCCTAAATTTCACCTCCGCATTTATGCTTTACAACGAATAATAAACAATCTATCTCCTCTTGAAAGCGGGAAGCGAGAATGCACTAAATAGCTCTAAATCACTCTGTAATATCGGGTTTTGACTTATATAGTAGCACGGCGTTACCTTACAGTTTAGGGTCATTTTCAGAAAAATGCACCAATTGATGGGGGGAAAATCGTAAAAATGAAGTCTACAGAATGGGTTGAAAGATGCATATTGTGAAAGTACCATGTAAGAGAAAGTGGCAACAGAAAAGGGGCAAGTCGCTGTTGCGTCAATTTGAAGTACTGACCGGATTAAATCGAGCACTGTATCATCGTTACGGAGGTTATTCGTTAGTATTGCTCACTTATGTTACTCGATTAAATGACTTTTGAAATGATTGAAATTGAAATGCACACAATTTAGTTTAAGCATGGTATCAACAATTTCATTTTCTGAAGCCAAAGTGGGAAAGGGGGCATTTTCAATATCAGACTCATCTCGAGGGGAAAAAAGAGTGATAATGGGGGCAAATTCAGTTTTAAATGTGACTTAACAGCTGTTGTTATTATCATCTATCATTTTCAGCAGCATACACTTTCCGAACTTTTTACATTTTCATGGTTGAGCGAACACATACTGTTCATACTGAATAAATGTATTCTCTTCCTAACGATTTCTCAGGATTAGTTGAATTTATGGCAAATCAGTAGTGGATCCCGAACTTTAAAATGAGGAGGGGCCGAGTAATTGGCAAGTCACGAACATTTTCAAATATTCGATGTTTTAACACGTTGTAGCCGATACTACCATAAACATCGATGATGCATCACCAAAAATTTTGCTCAGCCAAAAACATACGGTTTCAAAATTGTGTGTGGAGTGGCTAAATGATGGAGTGTAAAATAGAATTTAACCATACAATTCACCGAGAAACAACCTTTCCCCGAAATTGTGTTTACACAATCTGAAACACCACTCTTGTGACTTTAAAAATTTGTCATTTTTAATTCAATCTTTGATTACAAATGCATGACTAAACCGATCAGTCTCATGTTTTCACCAGGAGTTGCTTTAAAAGTGACTGTAGAAAACTATCTACAAAATATCGTATGATAGAGTTACTTAAAATTCAGTTATTCAGTTATTCAAAATTTACAGCAATTTGATTTAGCGGGGGGATGCTTACTTTTTATTGTGTATATTGTCTTGACTATTAAAGGCTACCATGAATTCCTTAAATATGCATATTTTGTGAAGTTCCCAATCAGAGGCGAATATTTCCCTATTTTGATTTATAAAATTGACCAATTACAGACAAGAAAAGTTCCTAAATTTTTGTTTTAAATATATTATTTTATTTTACAACTTTTATGGAGATCCCCCCCCCCATGATATTTTGAAAACTTACAGTGTCAGTGCTCATGATCTGCCCCAGGAAGAGGAGCTTTTCCTGGGTGACCAAACCACTAACTGGGATGATGTCGGTATAAAACATACTCTGCTTCGTCCGCTCATGTTGTCGGTGATCGGTGATCTGTGCTTTTTAATGCCCTTCGAGTTTCCTGTAAAATATTTATGAATCTCCCCCCCCCCCCACACACAGAAATTCTGCCAACGGCCATGAGCAAGAGATCAAAACCTTGCTTCCCTCCAATGTTCTTTGAGATGGGCAAGTGCCCTCTGCGCCTAATTTCTTGCGCCCTAGAACCAAACGACGATAAACGTCTCGTTTAAAGATAATACCATTATCTACCCCCTCTCCCGAAAAAAGTGGAGCGCCTCTGGCAGTCTCACCTCCATCGCGCGATTAAATATAGTAGCAGTGCTGACTAGTATTCACAAAAAATACCATGCTTTTAATGATACAATCCTACGTGCATTGACAATAAATGTCATTTGAACTTGATCTTGCAACCTAAGACTTGTCAGTGATACTTCATTACCCCTTTATCCACATGGTATAAACTATAATTATCTATAAGCTTTGAAAGTTATAACAGCGGTCTAATAATTACATACAAAATTCCCAAAGTTCAATGACCTTAAATGACCTTTTACTTTAGTTATGTGACCTGAAACTCTCATGAGATGTTTAGTTATACTTGATCACTCTTGGGTCTAGGTTTGATGACCTAGACCCATACAATTTCAGAGTTGTGATGGTTATTGAACAAATACCCCCAACATGGCCCAAGTTCATTGACCTTGGTCATGTGACCTGAAACAAGCACAGGATGTTTAGTAATACTTGATTGACGTTATGTCCAAGTTTCATAAATTATAAAATCAGAATTATAAAATTCTAAAGTTATGAAGTTAGTTCAACAGATACCCCGACATGGTCATATGACTAGAAACTCGCACATGATGTTCAGTGATACTTGATTACTATATGTCCAAGTTTCACGAATCCATGAACCTCCAAAGTTATGATGGCTACTCAACAAATATCCCAAACTAAGCCAAAGTTCGTTGACCTTGAATGACCCTTGACCTTGATCATGTGACCAGAAACTCGCGCAGGATGTTTGATGATACTTGATTACTCTTAGTCTAAGTTTCATGAATCAGATTCATAAATTTTCAAAGCTATGACGGTAATTCCACAGATACCAACTTGACCAAAATATTATGAAAATAAATATGCAATAATTCTCTTACGAACTAGCCAATATGGAACCATTTTTGAAGAAGATAGCTAGAATTACATGTCACTTACTTTCAGGAAGTTGTGCTTGCATCCATTTATCACAGACAATGTCAACATCAAACGTGAAAGGCGCCGTATATACAAATATACCACAGTCAGCTCCTCAAAAGCAAACTGTTCGGCCCTTCTTATGAATCATTTCGTCTGAATCAAATGGCAATTCCAGTGTCTTGTATGCTTCTAAACACTATTTCCGACAGAAGTTAGAAAAACTGCCAAATGTGATCAATCAAATCCAGAAAAAATGTTGTATTCCCTGCTGACATAAACGCGCCTTCAAAATTTTCCACATTTTCCGGGTTCGTGATTGTGCCAGAATGAGTCTTAATATTATGGGATATGCTAATTTGCATAGAAAATTCGCTCAACCGTAGGATTCAAAGTCAAACTAGAATCGGTCGAATTTAGGCGTACATGTTACCTGTTTGCTGTTAGTTATATACCTTACAGTGTGAGACAGTTGTTCGCCCTAGCGAGTAGCCACTTACCAGATTTATTACAGAACACTGTTAGTGCAAATGGGTACTCCGGGCTGAGAACAATTATAACTTGATAAACATTAAAATTCATCAAGCTAAATTTTGACAATGTTATCAAAATCTGATATCAAATAACCGAAGTTATTCTGCTTCAAGTTGGCCAATGTTCTTTGAAAACAGTAGGGGAAGGCGGGGTAAGTTGTGACAGTTTTTGCTCTTTGCATGTTAGAATTGATATGATTAATAATCTTGTCGAAATAAGTACCTTGCCTTGAAATTTAGTTCTTCTGAAATATTTTCCACCTATATATAACTTTTTATCCCCACACTGAAAGTCATCGTTACCTTTGAAAAAACGATGTCAAATGGCTCAACTTGCCCCATATATGGGGTAAGTTTGAGCCACCTTCTGGGGTAAGTTGAGCCACAAAAACTATGTACAAAATGTATGAGGGGAGAACCAGCATGTCATTTTTTTGTTTAAAGTCTTTTCACTTGCTAATTCTCTATAAATACTAACATCCTTTAAAAGGAAAAGAGCAGTCATGTAAATTTGCTCCTTTCAGCCAGCATTTCAATCGATTTTTATGGTTTGTTTGTTTTTAAGATACATTACCATAGGAATTACCATGGCTCAACTTACCCCAGTCCGAATTTAGTGCGATAATTTTGTATCCACACATTTATTATGCATCCATCATATAAAAGACTATGACAAGAATGAAGATCCATACCTGGACAAATAATGTTGTTATCATGTCTTTATTATATTTAAAGACGTGTGTGTTTATAAAGCACTTATCTATTTCACACTCTTTTTTACTTTTTTGGCTGAAATTCATATTTTTCCCTCTAAAAAACTACTTTTTGTTTCAAAGTTGAAAACAATGTGGTGGGGTTAGGGGTTATGCTATGGGTCATCAATACATGACACCACCACAATGTCTGACTCATTCATTATTGTCTTGGGGCTGGTGGCTCAACTTGCCCCTATGCTCAACTTACCCCGCCTTCCCCTATGCATGGCTAGCTGATGACACCTGTTCCCACTTTACCTTTTTTATGTTATTACAACACATCATTGTTATTTCATGTTAACTTACATGTTCGTACGATATGTCTTTCTAATAACAAAATAGGTAGTATGATTTTTCTCTTTAATTTATGGTGGGAAAAACGAATTACCCTTTTTTTCATATCATTAATTACAACTGATTAACTGGATATATGATATATAATCATCAACGCATTCATAAAGATTTTAGTGCATCAACTGTTTCACAGAATTAATGTAAAACTTTGTCACACGTGCATTTCATAACCTCGGTATCACTTGTCCGAATTAGTTCAAATTAACAGTGTTTTGAATGTTTGAATATAGGTTATCGCTTCAAACCCTTATTTCTGGCCTGGAGTTTAGTAATTTGTTGATGTTGTAACTTTTTTGTTATTTTGCCAATCAGATAATTGTAAATTTTGTAATTTGATATTGATTTTCCAAGATCAACGGTTATCTCCCGAAACATCCGAGACATAGAGTAACTTTTGCCCAGAGTTTGGCTGATAGCAGTATTATACTTTCTTCTACAGACAACATCGATCCTGCTGCTCTTCGCTACAACACTGAGCTTGAGAAGTTACTCAACATCCACGCTCCACCAAGGACTAGAAAGGTAAAGAGCCATGTGGACTGTCCGTGGTACAGCTCTGACATCACTTTACAGAAGCATATTCGACGGAGACTGAAAACGAAGTGGAGGAAAAGTGGACTACTGATTGACATGGATCATTTGCAAGTTCAGTGCGACCTTGTTAACTCTCTTGTCAAGAGGTCGAAGCGATCTTACTTCGTAGGTCTTGGTAAGGAATGTCAAGCTGACTCAAAACAATTCTCTTTGGCTAACAGACTCCTCAATCGTCGACAATCTTCCCCTCTACCAAACGATACAGACAGATACGAACTTCCCTGTAAATGCTCACATTTCTTTAAAACGAAAGTTCAAGGGGTGTGCAACAATCTAACTCGAGACCTCAAACCTCTGCAGTCTTCCACCTCTTCTACCTTGGACATCTTCCGCCTACCTGATGAAATTATGTTTTTATTTCACAAATCTCCTCCCAAGTCATGTCAATTAGATCCTTTACCTCCAGAGTTACTAAAGGATGGTTCATCCATGTTCGCCCCTATTCCCTCTTACCTTGCTAACTTAAAGGGGAATGAAACCTTTGGAAGCAGATTTGTGTCGCAACAGAAAAATCAAAGAATAAGAAGAATAGTCAGGACTATATTCGATTTTCCACTAAGGAAAAATTAGTGTGGAAACGTTCATGGCTCACTTATGCCCATAGAGGGATTTCGATCGGCGTCGGCGTCTCTATCGATACGCTCTGTGCGATCGAAAAAACTAGCATTTTCACAGCCGTTTTCTCAAATGCGAAACATTCTACGATCTCGCATCGGCGTAACTCCCGTGTGCATGGTGTGTATGAGTATGAGAGTACATTGTGTACCCGTCTGCCCGTACCGTCTTGTATACACATAAGATTATCCGCTTCTCTTTCCCTCTCACGCTCTCTCTCTCCCTCTCTTCTGTATCCTCTCTTCCAGCCCATGGAGAAATCACATGGGTAACCTAGCTTAGCTAAGCATTTGTAAAATAAGCGCATAACTATGATTATTAAACCACGGGAGTTCATGTATCCTACCTTAAAATGAAATCCATTGCTAACCTGCCATTAGAACAGCGATACTTCACACAAAATTATGTTATTCCAAATTAGAGTATTCCACGGTTGCATCATGAGTCAATCACTGAGAAATGCATTTCATTAAGTTGTTCCAACAAATAACAAATGGCTCATTTTTCTTCGATCGTCCCAGTTTGGGACCAATCGCTTCCACAGTCATTGGTGATAAACCCAAAAAATAATATATGTATGGTTAATGAAAGTTAATCTCTCCATATAGCCCCTGTTCATGAAAGCACACACAGCAAATATGGCACAGGAACACCAACCGAAGAGATGTTGGCGGGAGTTTTATACTCTGGCATATCTGGGGTCTGTTGCATAAAACTCCAACCTGCCAACTGATTTTCAGGTTGGAATCCCCAAATTCTGATTGGAGCCCATCCTCCATAATATTACCAGTTGCTCTCAGAGTACTGCCAAACTAAGCAGCTGATTCGACTCGAAAAAAAACTAAATTGCAGTTTATGTAACAGACCCTTCTCTTATCCGTAGATTGGTATAGTCTTACCGTTGAAACATCGCATTTTTGCCAATTATTTGAATCGTCACAAAATAAATATTTTTCACCAATTCTCCTCTCACACTCCAATGATACAACAATTGTCTTTTGTATCATTTTCATTACGAATGCCTTAATGATATCTATTTAAAGAACGGGAAAGGGGACGGGAAGATAGTAAGGCACAGTGCAAGGTATTACTAAAGAATTCGAATGAAAGACTATTCCGAAAAGACAAAGCATCAGTGTTCATCATGTTCATGGTGTTATGCAATGCCAGCATACCAAGCTTGCATGTGAATAGCGCGTGCTCGCAGTCAATGCATATTGCATGCTACGCATACGTCGATCGTGTGCTGGCTGTATGTGTTAATTGACGGTCCGAACTTACGACTGTCCTTCCGAGACTAGTGTACGAACAACCGTTGAGGATTTCTTAGCCAAAATTCAAACTTGTTGTTTCGACGCGAATTTCGCCCAATGTACAGGTTGGTTTATTCTGAAAAATTCTGAACCGCTAGTTCATTTATTCATCTTCCAACACAGGGAACTACAAAATTAACCAACCTGTACATAGCGCGAAATAATTTTTTGTTTCATCGAATGTCAAAACCGGAGGTCGGTTTCCCATAGCTATAGCACAGCGGCCAAAGTATTGCGCAATGTTGCATAACAGGTTGAACCTCGAAACTAACGTTTTCGCATTAACATTCTCGTTAGTGGTATATCGAATATGGTCCTGACTGAAGAAAGAAAGTTTGAGAAAATCGTCCAAATGATGAGAAAGTTATGAGCATTTGAATATTGCAATCACTAATGCCATGAAGATCCCCCCATTGTCAATTCGACAAGGATATGTGATGTCACATGTGAACAACTTTTACTTTGATGGACTATAAAACACCTCCAAAATGTCTCCTTTTGCTTGTTTCCTTATGAATACAAACTCTTTATCCATGGTGTATTCTTTAAAAATCTGTATTGCATGCCCTCCTAAACAAAGAACGCATGATCTACTGATAGATGTGAGAAAAGAGGCAGTTTAAGTGAAATATATACCAAAGTAATGGGAAGAGTTGTTCACAAAAGATATCACACATTGGCAATGTGAGGACCTCCATAGCATTTGTGATTGCAATATTCAAATGCTCATAACTTTCTCATTATTTTTGTCCGATTTTCCTCAAACTTTCGTTGATCTCTTTCGTTAATTTTCTGTTTTCACACAAGCCATCTTGTTCCAAGGTTTCATTCTCGTTTAAGTTTAGAGCAGTCGCAGGTCCCTTCTTCTCTGAAATGTGTTCATGTTGCAACACTGTTAAAGAAACCTCTCTCGATCCTGATTCTCTTCAAAATTACCGGCCGGTTTCTAACTTACCCTTCCTCTTCAAAGTTCTTGAAATAGTTGCTTTCTCTCGTCTTGCTGAATACATTCACGACAATTATCTGTTTGACCCATTTTAATCTGCCTACAGACTCCACCACAGTGTGGAAACCCTCCTTGTGAGCACCTCAAATCATATTCTCCGAGAGATGGACAGGGGGTATGTGACTGCTTTACTCTTACTCAATCTATCCTCCACCTTCGACACAGTAAACCATATCATGCCAAATACTTTTAAAGCATTCTGACTGATTGTGTAGCAAACGACGCACGTCGTTAGTAATCCTTTATCTTTTAGTCTAGGCTCTCTTTTCAGCATACCCTATCACTCCGTGATATAAGCTTCAAAGCCTTCTGACTGATTTTGTAGCAAACTACGCACATCGTTAGTAATGCTTTATATTTTAGTCTAGGCATATTTCCCTCAGATCCAGTCAATATTAAAATATTCAAAAGTCAGGCCTCAAATCAAACAAGGAACCATTTTTGGTTGTCTTTATCAAAGTTTTCCTTGGTAGGAAACAAATGTAAATCGAGTTACAATTACACTTGCACTAGTCAAATATAAAAAAGTATATTATTAACATAATTCAACAGATAAGTAACAATCTAGCAGCATATATTATTTATGCATGATAACTAAATCAAGGCAAATATGGCATTCCTCACATACAAAAACACGCCCAGGTGGGTGTTTCATATAGTTGTTCGTCAGTTTAGAGTGACTTTAAGAACGACTGGTGATCCTTTCTTGTAGTAAATGTTTCATTCATTGGCGATAGTTTAATGCGTGAAAAAAGGTTTACCCGTCGTTCTTAAAGTCGCTCTTATCATACGAACAGCTTTATGAAACGGCTCCCAGGTAAAATACCGGGGTCATACTAGTGCAAACAGGTTTTTTTTATTGCAAGGGAAAATGATAATTTCTATAGACGATTCGCTCAACCGTCGGCTTCAAAGTCAAGCTTGAAAAGCCTGTATTATACAACGAAAATACATTTTACCACGTTGCTTTGGGTAATATACACTACAGTGTGAGATATTTGTTCGCCATTAGGGGTAGTCATTAACCAGTTTCAACAATTGAAATTACAAAACACTCGAAGTGTTATTATTAAATTGATACTCCGGACTTAAAAAAGTAATGTTACAAAATTTTGATAATTTTAGAAAATAAAATATGATTCACCGAGCAGAAGAATCCTAAAAAAAATGTCATCATAATCTGTTAACAAATAACGAATTTATTCAGCTTCAGTATAAGCAGTCTCTTTGGAAACAATAAAAGGCACACCGTCTTGAATATTCATTAGATTAGCTCATTTAGTCTGTACCCACTATCATTTTTATTCATCATCAATATTTGCATACATTTGTATGTATGGGGTCTCTCTCTTGTATGAAAATAAGTTGTAGCAATTATAATCCTACACATTAAAGATTTACTAATTTCTGTTGGTCTAAATTTGAATTAATATGTTTATCATATGATTATTTCAAACTATGAAATAATCATTGCGAGAACTATTTCACTTAAATAAAGCATTTTTTTATACGAGCGTATGTCATAATGTCGATATCCTTTGCACAAATTTGATGAAATTTTCAGTGCTTTGCATGTTTGATCATAATGACGTGGATTTTGAATAAAGGGCAGCTTAAACTATATTTTTCTATTTTTTCAAGTAGATTCACGTCTTTTGAAGATTTGTATTTTGGAAGTTTATGCACCATTCTTGTCAAATGAGGGCGCTGCTGACTCCAAATTGATATTGTTTTGCCAATTAAAATTCAATTTCCTAGTTTGGTGTCCACTTAGTTACATATTCTCAAAGTTTGATGCGATATTGGCAGAGTAAACTGATTTAAACTCGTTTGGTGAATTCGTGAGGTCTAAGAGAGGCAAAATTCTCTTGATTGCGCAACATTTCAAATCATCCAAATACTGCGACTTTGAAGTCCCGTAAAAAAAATAAGCACATCAATCTATATTATTTTTTTTTGCATTTTCATAATGCATACCAAAGTAACTCCCTGCAAAATTCGGTGAAAACGACGTGGACTTCATCTTAACTGTGGAACGTCCTTAAATTTCATGACAAATACATAAACAGGTGTATAATATTGGATATGAAGGGAGAGGATCGATACGTTATGTCTTCTTATAGGAAAATAAACAAGAAATATAACATAAGCTAGATTGCTGTAAACTGAACTTTTTTTCAACACAAGCTTGTATTAGTATAAATGGATATTATTATCAGGTTGTGGTCTAGTTTGTTGAGCTCCCAAAATCTTCAAATTCTTTGAATTCGTCGCCAAATTATATATTTTGTAATAATCCCAACACACTCATATAGCGTGTATAAAAGCCTAATGCTTCACTATACGCTTTTTGAAGAAAAAAGAGAGAAAAGGCAAAGAGAGAAGAATAATGAACTGGCAATCGTGGCATTAACCCATTTAAAAGTATTTATAAATATTATAGATTTGATCTTGGGTCTATAAGAGTTCTTTACATATGATGGATGATGGGGTGAATTTCTAAAGTGAAGGGCAGCATGGGCTGTGCTCCATAAAACTTGGTCTGATCACTTGAACAATTCAAAAGATCCTTCTGAGCGGATCTAAGATTGCGAGATGGTACATACTTAACAAAACAATAAAATATTTTTGAGATATTTTGGATTGGGTTTGTGCAAGTCATAAGTCCTGGACACCACCCCCGCATTTCTGCTCTACAACGAATACTAAACATTCAAACTCCTCTTCAAAGCCGGAAGCGAGAATGGACTTAATCAGCTCTAAATCACTCTGTAATATCGGGTTTTGACTTATTTTGTAGCGCACGTCGTTATCTTGCAGTTTATAGGAAACCAAAACCCAAGAAGAGAAGCAATCTTATTGGAAAGAGTAAAACAAAAGTAACAATTTAATAAATATTTCATCAGAATCAGTTATGAATTAGGCAAATTATGGTCGTTTAGAAAGTGTTGTTGTAATTTCTATGGGTATCCTCAAATTGGCAAACTTGCTTCAAAATTGTTGATTTTGTGGACAATCCTCCGTTTGTTTTGTACACAAATTTCCCCCTTTATTTTGCATAATTAACAACTGATTGTTTTCTCCTGAACTTGACATATGCGGTGTAATTATAATTTCCCATGATATATATTATGCTCAGAATGAGACAATATGCGATTTGCCAATTTGAGGATCCCCATAGAAAGTAAAAAAAAAGACCTTTCAAACATCCATAACTTGCTTGTTTCACAACTGATTTTGATTAAACTTGTTTTAAATTGTTCCTCTCATTTTACTCTTTCAAATAATATTGCTTCTCGACTTGGGCTCTCGTTTCCTTTAAACTGTCTGTAGGGCATACAGGCGAATTGGGAATCTCCCTAAAAAAACACCCAATAGATAAATATACCAAAGTCAAGCATCAACATGATCAACAAAACAAGGGCAGTTTGCAGATGTCTTTATCAAAATGTTCTTTGGTAGGAAACAAAAAGCAGTCAAGTTGCAATTACATTTGGCTGTATGGCATGTTTAATATTGTCAAAAGTATTCAACACAGAAGTAACCATTTAGCTGTAGATATTAATATGCATGACAACAAAACACAGACAATTCAATGTACCATTCGACGCTGAAAACAACACACTCTCTTAAAATGCCTGGGTCATATTTGTCACGTTTGTGTAGAAGATTCATTCAACCGTCGAGTTCAAAGGCAGACTTGAATCGGCCTGCATTAAGCGTATATATTCTACCAACCAGTATGCTTATGGTAATACACACTTGAGTTTATTTGTCCAGGTTCAAAATGTTGAATTACAGAACACTCGTGTCGAGGCGTTATTGAATAGGTACTCCGGATAAAATAGTTCAATCTACATAAACAGAGTAAGATTCGCCGAACAAAATGCTGAAAATTATCAAAATCTATTAACAAATAACTTTGGTATTCACCATTATGTTATGCAATATTTTGTGAAAACAGTATATGTAAACCGTCTAGAATGGCTGACGACGCCTGGCCCCACTATCCTTTTTATCATATTTCATGGAATCATTATCATTTCATATTCGCATATATGTGTAAGGTGTTCTGTCTTGCCGCGGCTTGTAACACGATAAGTTGTAGTATCCAATTTTATGACTTTTAAAACCATGGTTGATACATCAAAACCATAAGCCCTAGACGGATATTACATGAACTATGATCAATTGTAATTAACAGTGGCTACTTTTTACTCATTTTTTATGCCATCGTGGACTTGTAGACATCCTTGACCACCAACTGTCCTTACAACCTATGTAAGGACAGTGTATTATTTGACCAATATAGACATGGTATAGACATAAAATCACATTCTTCGATACTGAGCAAACTGTAATTTTAGACTCATTTTTTTGAAAGCCATCTTGAGTTTGAACATACTGGACCATTGACTGTCGATTCTTGTTACTTGTCCAAATGTATTTTGAGAATTGAAACCATGGTAAAGACACAAAATTCATATCTCCCAGGTGGATAAGAGTTGAACTTTATGTCCATTTTTAGTATCAGCATCCATCATAAACTCCATTTTTAGAACCTATCTTGGATTTTTGGACCAACCAGACCACTGGGTGTCCTTGTTACTTGTCCCCCATGTACTACTTTACCCATAAAACCATTGAATTGAAACGAAATTAAAGTTAGTTATCAAAGTACTAGATGAATTGCGGATTCTTAACCTACGGCAGCCATTTTTGTGCGCCATCTTTGATTTTCCTGGTATCCTGGAGTTATTATATTCACTCTTACATTTATCAACGAATTTGTTTAACCCCTGAACCATGGCATACGAACCAAAATAAGAGTTTCTGGTGTATGATGAGTGAGTTGTATCAAGTTCCAGTGAATGGCAGCCATCTTGGACGCCATCTTGAAAATAACAATTTCCCGGATGCGGATTTTGATTCTTAGTATTTAAATTCCTGAGGTCAAATAATACAAAAACCCGATGAGAACCACTTGTTTCATTTTTCCGAGTGAGGGTATTTCTGGCCGTATATTGACCCTTCTACATCAGCTGCATTACACGATTCAAAATACCGAAGACAAATAATTATTCATAAACACACCATTCAAATCATAGTGAATTATTATTCATTGACCATACATGACTTTGATCTCGAGACATAAAAATTGTGCAAGACAATCAGTGATAGCCCTTATCAGCGCGTCCCAGAAAAGAGGAAACCCGTTTTTAGAGACAGGTTTCACAATTATTAAATATGTGTTTACTATTAATATAGTAGATTAATTATGGTAGATAATTATGGTAAAATTAGAAGCTCTACTTAGTGAGGCGAACATCTTAGCAAAACGTTCGCATACCGCAGATTATTGACAATAGATGTTGAAGCATGTCAGGAATGATTCGCGCAGAAACTCATTTTCGAATATGAATCCACTGTCATTTTAGAGATCAGTGAGATAATCATAACAAAGTATGCAAAAGAAATGCTAATGATCTAATCGTCGAATGAGCACGGTCGTCGTATCAGGAACCAGGATCTTGTTCAGCTTCTCTGTGCTACCTGGTTCTGACACCAAAATGTCAAACTTGTCTCGCTCATTAATGCGTGAAATATTTGTCCAATATAAGGTATCAAAATATAGAAAAATAATTGATTTGTATGATGATGTAAATGGAATATTATCACTCATTTTTGTTTGAAGAAATATGCATGAGATTCTCTGCTTCATTTCTTTCTGGGCACTGTGCACTGTACAATACCCAATTTTCAAGAACTAGAATCATAAACTATCAGAGCTAAGGTAACACAAAATTTTACCCTTGTTAAGATTTCGATGTTGATTTCAAAAACATTGTCTTAATTCATTATTCCTAAAAATATTCGTCGTTCTTGGTCATGTGATAAAAAAACTGGTAAACCATCTCATCTCAAAATGAAATGAGTTAAAATATTCAAAGTCTGTATTTTTCCCCTGAACTTGACTTTTGTTATGCATTTCGTATTCGTATTTTTATTTTTTTAATGTTTGTTTTATTAAATTTCCCTTTTCAGCCCCCAGATGGGCCTTTACTGTTCAGAGAAAATATGATTAGGTAAAACTTATTAAACGATCATTTTATGACGAATTGGGCCACTTGGCCATTTACCTGGCAATGCACTGGGCAGTTCAGGGTTGCAGAAATTGAAATTGTCCACCTTTTTTGCTAATAACATGGACACGTTTTATATTGTAGAAGAGAAAATAGGAGGTTTTCTTCAAGTGAACATATAATATTTGATGGCGAAATATTTCCGACGCTCACCTTCTCGCCAACGAACAAAATCACTTCTAAATTTATGTAACCTAAGTTTATAGCTTGATAAACGCAGTCTATGAAAACCCTCACTTTTCAGAAAAAAGAAGGTTATAATAACTATTTTCTTTGTATATGACGTTATTATGTTTTGATAAACTGAGTTTACCAATCGAAAAATATTTTTTTCCCAATATGGGAAAAATGACTTGCCCTACACGCACGCGTTTTCAAAAGTAAGACAACAACATTTACTAGAGTCTCTCACCTTCCCACAGCAAAAACTTTGCAAAGGTTAAAAAAGAAACATTGTGTATATGCACAGTGACAAATATTACAGTTGTTTTGCATCACTTTATTGTGCGAAAAGCAATAAAGGAACAGTGTGAGAATGACAATACATATATAAATTTACAGAACAGAAAAGAGCCCAGGACATGGTCACATTACTGACGCAAGCAGGGCAGATTAACATAATGTTACAGTTTAGTTAAACTACCAAATAAGATGGAACGATCTAGGGAACATGGAAAAATTTACTAAGAAGTTAATTTCAAATTATCATGTCACTTACTTTCAGTGTTAAAGTTCTACGTGTCTCCTGTTATCATAGTCCACATCAGAAGTGAAAGAATCCATACATGTCGTACCAGTTTATTATAGTCCACATCAGAAGTGAAAGACTCCGTACATGTCGTACCAGTTTATTATAGTCCACATCAGAAGCAAACGACTCCGTACATGTCGTACCACTTTATTATAGTCCACATCAGAAGTGAAAGTCTCCGTACATGTCGTACTAGTTTATTATAGTCCACATCAGAAGTGAAAGACTCCGTACATGTCGTACTAGTATGCAGGTATCAAAGTCAAACATCCACTCCAATTGAAATATCCTTTTAGGTTGTCTTTATCAAAGTTTTGGTTGACAAGAAATAACTAGCAATCGAACGATGATTCCTCTTCATGTATAAGTACAAAAAATAATTAAGAATTTATTCTGAGACAGAAGTAAAACCATTTAACTTTTAAGGTATCCATGATTACAAAATTAAGACCAACGTGGTATTCCCCACTGATACAAACGCGCCGTGATAAATATTTCCGAGCCATATATGGGTAAAAAAAAAAATTTGAATCGTATTGTATATGCTAATTTGTACAGAAAATTCACCCAGCCGTCAGATTCAGAGTTGAAGTTCAGTCTACCTGTATACTAGCGTTTACATGATTACCACGGTATATTAGTAGACTTGTTAACTGCAAAAAAAAGAGGTGAACGCTGCATTTTTGAGTACAAATGTCCCACTTGGCACAAATGTTCCTTGAGTAAAAAAAAAAGATTCATCCAAAGAGACACGCTGTATCTATGCAAATAAGCAAGTAATTTGCATAAATTTGCATATCATGTAGATATGTAAAAAAAGTAATTCATAATATATATTTCACCAGAACTGCCCTAAAATTGGAAATAAAGACTTAGGGTAAGACAGGGAAGAAAATTGTCATAAAATAATTGGGATATCCTTGTTTATTATTACTTAATTTACATAAATTATGCAAATTATAATTAAAAACAGAGTAATTTTTCAAGAATCCTGAACTGTTATATAAATTAACAGCAAATAATACAAAATGTCAACATTCTACATGAAAGAGAATATATTAGCGAAAACATCGATATGCTTCATGACAGTATTAGTGTCTTAATTTGCTTAGAAAGAGGGCAAATATGTCAAAATGTATGACGTGATATCGCGCTAAAACGAGACCAAAACAACCTCTATTTTCAGTCACACTCACGAATCGGACAATAAAGCGATCAATGGTATGTCATTCGAGATAACACAATCTCAACACCATAGCTTCCATCGGCTTCTCGTATCGCTTTTGTTGGTGTGTCTGCCACACCGTAATCTATGATACATACGGGGAAAATGTATTACGGTATCGGTAAAACACTATTTATTTTGTTTTATTTGTTTTTAATTTGTTTCTCTTGGAAAATTTACAGGAGACATTGCTTTGCAGGTTACTGCTTAAATAAAGCTCTGGCACATGAATCATGACGAATGTACCCCACGTCAACCCATATTTTAACTTTGTTAAAACATATGTCTTTTGGAGACCCCGAAGTGGCAAAACTGCATTCCCCTGCGGCATTTCCGCTACTTTACAAAACCAGTTTGACTTGTATTATCGACTTGGAAAAGACAGATGTATGGGACATCAGTTAACATGTTTCCTGAAGATAGTTTTTTGTTTGTTTATTTAGGCCTACGTCCACGGGAGCCCTCCGAATTTACCCCATCCCCTCTGTATTTCGACACTAAATGAAAAAAAATATCGTGTTTCAAAGCAACCTGCAAGGCAAATTGCGTATTTGGTATAATAAAGCAACTTTGATATCTATATTTTATATTTATCTATATTAATATTATTATTAATGTTATTATTATTATCATTATTATTGTTCTGCAGTTTGCAATAATGCTCTAGCACAGTAAAGGCTTTAACCCAACAGGAGCATGCCTAGGATACCCTTTTCCCTTTTGGTTTTATGTATTCAAAAATAGTTTATTGTCTTTAGAACTCTTAAAAGATTACTTTTGTTTGTATTGATATCTTGGAACAGATTGAGGAGAAAATACTCTACGATTGACATGTAGAAGAGCTGTAGTACACTGAAATAAGAAGCCAGACGTAAGATGTATAACACTCAAACCCCGTTATTGCTTTCACTCTATGTTAAATTTAAATATTTTCAGAGCCCATTCGGAAGAAAGATACATTTTTATTACACACAGTATAGCATCTTAACTTTCTCCTCTTGAAAAAAAAACATAGAAGGCATTGTTTTATATCGCATAAAATAAGTTCGTGTTCGTGACGGTGGCCTGTCGAAGTTGCCCAACCCTTTATTTTGTTTTGGCAATATATATTTACAATATCGTCTAAATGAAGCCCTCATCTGGAAAAGGGCACTTATTAAATGCAGCATCTACATTATATAGAGGAGGTCCTGGTACTTGGAAGCGGGGGCTGAAGCATCCGCAAGATTTTCCGGAAGAGGTGGGGGGAGGGGTGTTGCGTGTATTACTAGTATTCTCGATAGATAGCACCCTGTTACACCCACAAATGTAATAATCGCCCACAAATGTAATAACATATTACCCACAAATGTAATAACGCCCACAAATGTAATAACACTTTACCCACAAATGTAATAACACTTTACCCACAAATGAAATAATGACTGTACCCACAAATGTAATAAATTTGAAGTGAATTTTGGCGAATTCGTCATAAACTAATATCCTATAATAATGCGTTCATATAGCACAAAAGTTCAAAGTCTTTTTTCCAGACCCGGTTAATGAAATATTACAGTACAAGTCCAAGTCTTTTTCCAGACCTGGTTTTTCAAAATTATAATATACGTCCAAAGTCTTTTTACCAGACCCGGTTGTTTCAAAATTATAATATACGTCCAAAGTCTTTTTTCCAGACCCGGTTAATTCAAAAATTATAATGCAAGTCCAAAGTCTTTTTTTTTCAGACCCGGTCGTTTCAAAAGTTATAATATACGTCGGTGAGGGGTAAAGACAACACTCTAAGCCCAAGCATTTTAAGTGGGTTTAATTTTGAAGATTGGTCTCAGCTGTCATTTTTTTTCAATATTTCTTTATCTTTTAAATAACCGGGTCCAGACGAAAGACTAAGCATAATTCTCGTGTTATTCCACAAGAATAAGAATAGGAGTCCTTTGTTTTTAGGATTGTTTAAATCATTTTTAAATCACCGGGTCTGGAATAAAGAGAACGCTCTCTAACATGTGCTTTTCTACATGCATGGTCTTAATTTGGAGGATTGTTGTTTCTTAGATTCGTTGTTGGGGGTTGAGTTTTATTGATTTTTTATTCCTGAAATAATTGTATCTGGAGGAAAGTCGATCTTCGGACAATCGGTCTTCATGTTGTTCCACAGTAATAAGATTATTGGGTATTCGTTTCATAATATTTGTAAAACTTTTTTTATTTTTCAAATAGTAACCAAGTCTGGAGAAAGGATGTCTGCCTTACCCACGCGTTATTACAATGTTTTGTAGGGATAGTAGTATTATTTAAAAAAAGACATATTTTTACTGGGTGAAACTTTGGAAATTTGTTCTTAGATTTGAAGTTTTTCAGTTACTTTTTTTAATAGCCGGGTCTGGAGGAAAGAGTACGTTTTAAAACTCATGTTATTCCACGAGAATAAGAATATAAGGTCTTATGTTAGAAGATTATTTTCGTAACTGTTTTAGGTCTGGAATAAAGACAACACTCTAAACCTCTTTTAAAACAGGTTCTTAGGTTAAAGGTTTGTTTGGTCTTAGACTTTGATTTTTTTTAATTCTTACTATTGGCTTTTTTAAGAAAAAATGGTCGGGCTGAAAGACTACGCTATATCCAGCATTAATAAGATTATGGGGTCTTTATACTGTTTTTAAACTGTTATTCATAATGTTTAAATAACAGGTAACCGGGTCTGGAGAAAAGACTACGCTTGATTCTCAATTTACTCTTAGTGCATATATTCACAATATACACGGTATAAGTTGAAACAACAACAAAGACATTAATTCCACCAGTTTTAATTAACTGGATCTGGAGAAAAGACTAAGCTCGATTCCCATTTTTTCCACAGGAATATCATTATCGTATCCTAGTTTGGACTTATATTATAAATTTTGAAACAACCGGGACTGGAAAAAAAAACTTTGGATTTATATAATAATTTTTTAAACAACCAGGTCTGGAAAAAAGACTTTGGACTTGTACTTTGATGTTTTTTTTATTAACCCGGTCTGAAAAAAAGACTTTGCACTTTTGTGCTATATGAACGCATTACTATAGGATTTTAGTTTAGAACGGATTCGCCAAAAATCCCTTCAAATTTATTACATTTGTGGGCGATCAAAAATTATTACATTTGTGGGTAAGTGTTATTACATTTGTGGGCGTTATTACATTTGTGGGTAAAGTGTTATTACATTTGTGGGCGTTATTACATTTGTGGGTGCAACACACCCCCTGGCCAAAAAAGAAACGTTACCTAAAAATCTTCATTTTGTAGTGCAATCCTTTTTGTTTATTTGCCTATAAAATTTATTGATGTACATTTGAAAATCAAAAAAAGTTCAATGTAAAATTTTGGTCCCAAGAAATTAAACAAGCTTCAGCCCCGTCTTCCCAGTGCCAAGGCCTTCTCTATATAATGTAGATGCTGTCTTTAATAAGTGCCCTTTTCCAGATGAGGGCTTCATTTAGACAATATTCTAATTATATATTGTCAAAACAAAATAAACGGTTTTGGCAACTTCGACAGGCCACCGTCACGAACACGAACTTATTTTATGAGATAGAAAACAATGCCTTATATGTTTTTTTTTTCAAGAGGCGAACGCAAAGAGGCTTTACTGTGTGTAGTAGAAATGTATCTTTCTTCAGATTGGGCTCTCAAAATTATAAAATTCAACATAGAGTGGAATCAATAAAGGGCCGTGTGACTGTTCTTCAATTTACCACAGCTCCTCTACAAGTCAGTTGAAGAGTATTTTCTCCTCAATCTGTTCCAAGGTATCAATACAAACTAAAGTAATTTTTTAAGAGTTCTAAAGACAATACACTATTTTTTAATACATAAAACCAAAAGGGAAATGGTATCCTAGGCATGCTCTTGTTGGATTATAGCCTTTACTGTGCTAGAGCACTATTACAAACGGCAGAACAATAATAATAATGATAATAATAATAATAATAATGATAATAATAATTATAATAATATAAATAATGATGAACGTAAATATACAAATATAGATATAAAAGTTGCTTTATTATACCAAAAAACGCAATTTAAAACATGATATTTTTTTAAAGTCGAAATACGGAGAGGGGATGTGTTAAATTCGGAAGGCTCCCGTGGGCTTACATAAACAAAAAAAAAACATTTTTCAGGAATCATGTTGTCTGATGTCCCATACATCTGTGTTTTCCAAGTTGATAGTATAAGTCAAAATGGTTTTGTAAAGTAGCTGGAATGCCGGTGAGATGCAGTTTTGCCACTTTGGGGTCTCCAAAAGATATATATTTTAGCAAAGTTAATATATGGATTGAGGTGGGGGTACATTCGGTATGATTCATGTGTCAGAGCTTCATTTAAGCAGTAACCTGCAAAGCAATGTCTCCTGTAAATTTTCCAAGAGAAACAAATTAGAAACAAATAAAACAAAATTAATAGTGTTTTACCGATACCGAAATGCATTTTGCCCGTATGTACCATAGATTACGGTGTGGCAGACACACCAACAAAAGCGATACGAGAAGCCGATGGAAGCTATTGTGTTGAGATTGACATACCATTGATCGCTTTATTGTCCGATTCGTGAGTGTGACTGTGACATAGAGGTTGTTTTGGTCTCGTTTTAGCGCAATATCACGTCATACATTTTGACATATTTGCCCTCTTTCTAAGCAAATTAAGACACTAATACTGTCATGAAGCATATCGATGTTTTTGCTAATATATTCTCTTTCGTGTAGAATGTTGACATTTTGTATTAATTGCTGTTATTTATAAAACAGTTCAGGATTCTTGAAAAAAAATACTATGTTTTAAATTATAATTTGCATAACTTATGTAAATTAGGTAATAATAAACAAGGATATCCCAATTATTTTATGACAATTTTCTTCCCTGTCTTACCCTAAGTCTTTATTTCCAATTTTAGGGCAGTTCTGGTGAAATATATATTCTGAATTACTTTTTTTACATATCTACATGATATGCAAATTTATGCAAATTACTTGCTTATTTGCATAGATACAGCGTGTCTCTTTGGATGAATCTTTTTCTTTTGACTCAAGGAACATTTGTGCCAAGTGGGACATTTGTACTAAAAAATGCAGCGTTCAACCTCTTAACAAGTCTACTATATAGATTATAACATAAATCAGTCCTTCAGACTGTAAAGTGTGAGACGGTGTCAAGTTCAAAGAGTGAAATTGTAAGACATTCGAAATGCTATTAGATTTTAGCCCAAATTCATGATATTGGAAGATTATAACGAGTCTAAAATATGTGTCGTTAGGAAGAAGATCAGGAGATTGCATAGTTTATCTGATATCAAAATTAAGGCCTTAAACTAGGCAGTTACTACCATGCTTATTTTCTTTTTAAAGCAAACTCGACAGGCAGGTTAATTGCATTTCCGGTTTTTAGTCTGGATCGATGCGTTCCAAGAATCTTTGTTAGTTTTATCCCCCCTATATGATTTCATTTTGAGGGAGGCGGTAATCAAGCGTCGGGATTTTTGCTTGCAATGGATAAATCGTCAGGGGTGAGTGGTTGGTAAGCGACATATATAGGACTGGGGTCGCGGAGATTAACTGTATTTAGATGAGCGCTTAGACTAGCTACAGTATTCATTTTTTATGATCCAATGTGTTCTGTTGGTACAGGTTGGAGGCACGTTGCCGTTATAGGCGATGTCGATGCGTGAGCTCATTTTAGGAAAGCGGGTGTAGCAAGCGGGGACAGTTGTTAACAAGTAATAACATTCTCGCCGTTACTGCTGAGTTCCAGTTATGAAGACAGGGAGGAGAGTGGTAAATGCAGTATTCGCGAATTTTAAATTATTTTTTTACTTATTTATAGAATGTTTATTTAACTTAAGTCATTAATTTGTTTCATTTAATTGATTCACTTATATATTTCTTTCATTTATTGCGGGGACTTTTATAAGTACACATCATTTACCCTCACTCATCTGCACAAATGCCTACAGACGTAATGCGTAAGAAAATAGTAGTATTTTTATAGTGGTCACAGAATGTGCTAAAAATGTCATGTTCTTTGTTCAAAATAAAACAAAAAACTCGCGCTTCACGCTCTAATTTTTACAAAACAGGTGAGATTGCGCTATTTGGGAGCGTTTCATAAAATAACCTTTTTACCGAAGAGTTGCAATAGTAACGGTTCTCAGCCAATCAAATTCAAGAAAAGTTGTCCGGTCTGACATCTTGTCGGACGAAAACTGTTGATGAAATTGCCCTTGTTTTTAAAACCCGGTCGTTTTGATTTTTGTATTTTCGTCAGCGGCGAGCACAAACGCCTTTATCTATTCAAACATCTTTCGACAGGATAAAAAATTATTCACCTCACAGGCTGTTTCACATAATGATCATGGATAAGAGGGAGATAGAAATTACAGCACAACAAAAATTAAGAGAGTAAACATCAAAGAAAAGGACCATAGAAAAAAACGAAAAAAAAGTGTGGGTTGAAGATAAGGAGTGAGAAGAAAGAAATATATATGAATGTTATACCGAGTTAAAACGGGGATTGGCCACAACTTAACGGATAATATCGACATTATTTGAAATAAGCAGTGCCGTGTAGGGAAATCATTACTATCGGTAAATAAGCAGATGGGCATTTTTAGCCATGGTGATTATAACAGAAATACTATAAGTGTATATGAAAGAAAATGATTTTTTTTATTAAGCGAAATTTCGTATCTTGATATTTGAAACGTTTAACTAAACTGGCATCCTGGATATCATCAGGTCATTGATTCCAGACTACTGCTCCTGCAGGCTGTTTCACATAATTATCTTGGATAAGAGGAAAATAGAAGTTAAGGCACAACAAAAATTAAGATGGTAAATAATAAAGAAACGGACCATTGGACAAAAACGAAGAAAAGAAAAAGCAAGTCTCAGCTAAGCGTGAGTTAAGGAGTGGGAAGAAAGAGATGTTGTTATATTTTAATTTTGAATCAAGTTGAAACGGGAATTGGCCACAATTTTACCAATAATATCGACTGTGACGTACAACCCCTGACACCATCGACGGCAGAACTAGCCAAGTTTCAGTCTGCAATTTAATATAAACAATAAACACTTGTTAAGTCAACATGTCTTGTAACAGATAGATTTTCTCACATGAATCATGAATAATTCCTTTCCCTTTATATGCAATTAAATATCATCATGCAATAAATATCTATCTTGCTTGAAATACTAATATTTTGTTGTATCAAGTGACATTCTTTCAATATAGCCTACACTTACATCAGCTGTATTCTCACAACCTTCTTCGATTAAGTCAACCTATACTCAAGGCATTCTAATCCTCTAGCTACCAGCTTTGAAATATCTCAACCTTGTCTGACATTGCCCCTTTTTGTCTCACATGAACTACACTAATTATCATAAATGTACTCCAAACTTTTACAGGCCTTTGTTTTAGTCATAGCCCTTAATACATGTATATTAACTGTAAACAAAGAACTCATAGTCACATTTTCTTGTAATTAAAGAAAACCCTACAAGTACTTGTTGTTGTCATACAATAAGGAATAGCGCACCCTACGACACATTAACGTACATGTAAGTGCCCACGTACCCGATTCACTATCCATTATGTAACACATATAGCGTGCACTTTCACATACACTTTCATTCACATATTGAAACTCACGATACAGTAATTTGGCACTTCAAATAATCATACTTAAATCCCATGAAATTACAATTGAATCAGTTTTATAGATAATTTATGTATTTAACTTCAAGATTAAATGCTCGTGTGCTCACATCATCGGGCTTGTATGCAATTTTTAACCATAATCAATGGCATCGTCAGGCAACAAAACAACTCCAAACTCAGAATTTTTAGCAGCACGCTTTGACAACGCCCTCACTGGCCCAACTTGTATTTGGCTTCGAAATCATCGCTTATGACGTCAGTCTCGACATTTCACACCCGACATCGACATTACTGTTAATAAGTAGTGTCATGTAGGGAAATCACTGCTATCGGTAAATAAGTAGATTGGCATTCTTAGTCATGATGATAATTATAGAAATACTACACTCCGTTTTGTTGACGATCAGCCATTCATAAAGGTTTTTGTTATGCGATAGCGTCTGTGGGAAACCGGTGAAAACACGATTATTTGATAAAAATTATGGCTATAAAAGCATTGTTTCGAAGGAACCAAACTTTTTTAATTCTTGACCATATTCAGTGATTAAGTTATCAATAAAAGAGCAGATATTTAACTTTTAGGCATGTAGTTTCTTTTGAAATTAAGATACCCCCCCCCCATGAGGTTTTTTTGTATCCTTTCTTCAATTTGTTTTTGCTCACTTATGCGTGAATAGGGAATAAACTAAGTAATTTCAGATGAAAGAGGAGATTCTAGGCCATTTGCCTATTGTATTTATGATTAAGGTATCATTAATATCATTATTATTACTATTTTTACTAGTATTATCATCATTATTGCTCTCGCTCTCATCATTGGATTAACATTTGTATTGTTTTCGGAATTTTAAGCTATCCCGAATGTTCATGAATGAAAATGCGGTGTTAAGATTAAATACATAGATAAACTCCTCAAAACTAGTTTGGAAATCTGAATTTGATCGATAATCCCTCCTCGGTTTTAGTTAGTATTAATGTGTGACCGGTACCAATGAATAGATCATTTAATTCTTTTCAGAGTAATACCCTACATGATATCATTATGTTTTACATAAAGGTGCAGTGCCTTGATATTAGGGGCAAAGTAAAAATAAAAGTTGCAAAATGACACAATATTGAAAATAAATGTTCTTTGTGGTGATAAGTGAGTTTCACAGCGGTTTCTTTTGTGGATTCAAACACACCTCTGCACAAGCAAACACATAGCAAACAAAAAGACATGCATGGGTAATTCAAACATCGACTCAAACCATCGTATCTCACAGAACCATCACTACATAAACCCCAACAAAACATCTAACATAAAGAAGCAGTGGCTTGATTCGAATGGATTTTTTTTATCTCTATTGACACAGACAAATTGATTATGTTTTATTGACCCTTGATGACTCTTTCTGCTCGTTTTGCAGCTTTTCAATTCAGACCTCATCCAACACTTTTGAATCCTGCTCTTTTCGTGATTGCATGATCATAACAAGCATGGTATCATTTTAAAGATTATTAAATGATCTTTTGAATCATATCAAATATGCATTGTGGTAAGATGGTTGTTTGGAAAAAAAATAATGGCCAACTCAGATTTCCAATCTTTTTTGAGGGGTTTATATATATATATAGTGTGCTTCCCATAGAAATAATGAAACCGTAATTTACTTCATTTTTTGCATTATATTTATGAATTTCCTGTATAAAATGTACAGGAATGGAAAGATATGAATGTTTTCTTTCATGTACAGTAATGCCAATTTCATCATTCATTATGAACGCATGACTGGGTTAGAACAACGGAGAAAGGTGATACAAAATTTTCGTTTGCATGAGCTAGTAATGATTTTGGGTGAGATTTTAATGCTTTTGCTACAATCTTTTCTGAAAACAAATTCATATCTTTAATGTTCGTATTGCCTTTTTTTTCATATGAGACGTTATGCGTAAAAAATAAATTACGCATTGTCAATAAAAGGTTGCATAAAAAAAAAACATGTTCGCTTTCTATACAGATTCCACAGATCGTTGAAAAACAAGCGTTTCCCTTTCCGACAAAGCAGCAGAAAATTGGGCCAACGCTAAATGACTGAGTGGTCTCCGTGCCTGAGAAGGAAAGCATTTTGTTATTGGCAGTTCGGGATTATGCTCCAATGAAGATAATTTCGATAATTATGTATCTGAAACTCCTCTCTATCGTTTGATACGTCGCAACATTTCACAGGAGTGACGGATTAATATTTGAAGGGGATGGGGCATAGCAAAAAAGGGGGACCTAACTTTTTTGCAAGAGGTGAGCCCTTTTGGCTCGAAGGGATTATTTTGTCGTATAAAGTGGGCAACTCCCTATGCAATATTAGACAGCTCCTGATTCGAATAATTTCAAGAAACTTTTCTACACGTTGGAAAGAATCCACACATACTAAGGCAACAGCAAAGTCGCGTTTATTTCCATCTTTCCATTTTTGTACATATGATGAAGCAAATTTATGATCAAGATTAATTTGATTTTGTTTTTTATGTTGCACTGTATATATTAGGCCCTATATATATGTGTGTGTGAGGGTGCGTGTGTGTGTGTGTATTTCAGGAATAAGCGAAATGGTAGCTAAATGGACTTGTAATCGTTAAAGTTGCCTCATCAGAGAGTAACCACACTGTTAGAAAATTTATCCTTAAAATAAAAGAAGTTCCTGCAGCAGAGTTTCGAGAACACCTGTAATCTTAGCGAATTGCGTAATCTTACAGGAAATTGGTATTTGGTGTATGGAAACTTACATTGAATAAAACACCCTTTTTCCCCTTTTTAAACAGACCTGTTCTGTTGAATTGCAGAAAAGTTCCTGTTTAATGAACTTACAGAATGATTCTGTTATTGCTTTCTGCATAATCTTCTGTTTATTTTCTGTAAAATCACGTTTTTTTAACAGTGCATCGGAACTTTGCATCTTAACCAAATTGGCAGATCTGACAACATATTGGATAAGAAATGTTGATGAAACGCTCCAAGGGTTTACTATGTTCAAAGGATGCCTTTTCCGTTTGTTTCCTTTTGTGTGTAGTGGCTAACTTTGAAGGAATAAGCTACTTGGGGCACATTATGATTCTTTATGTGACCTGCCGCTCCTAAGGAAGCACTAACTCGCCCAAAATTATATATATATATATATATATATATATATATATATATATATATATATATATATATATATATATATATATATATATATATATATATAAATGTGTGAAGTTATTCATGTTCGATGGGTTCGATTCCCGGCAGAGACATTTTTTCGGCATAACCAATTTTTCCAAAGGGTAGATAGCTCCGGGGAACCTTGATTTAAGCTACGTCTACCATTGTTCTCTTCATCCACTTCTTAATATATATTTATATATATATATATATATATATATATACATTTTTTGGGGGGAGGTGGCTTCAAACAGCACACCCTAAGATTTAAGCGATATATAACTTCTCAACAATGATTAACAACAATCTTAAAAAGTACTTGGTAAAATATAAAAACAAATCCCATGAGAGTGTACTAACTTCACATTTTCTTCAAATTATACAGAACTTCATTTTCTATAAAGTCCATTCACTTTTGTAAATCACATGTTTTCACATATTTTTAAGCGTATGAACATTTCCTGTTTTGTAATACTTTTTGACATGTACGTGAATTCCAAAGCTCCATGCCTTATAGACTTCTGAACAGCCAGTAAAGTTCTGTTTACAATCCATCAACGAATGACAGCTTTTGTTTTATGGTCCACAAAATTTTATTCGACCAATTATTTCAGTTCAAGGCGTGGCTTATCTCGGAGCTTTTTCTGGGAAACGTTTTTCCTCACTTCTTCTTGTGATCTCGAGGAGTCAACTTCGTGGTCATGCGTTTACTGAAGAAAGTCGCTAAACCTCGTGGTTTTACACTTAAACCATTCTTGGATTTTATAAATACCCATACTTGGATCTATACACTTGGATTTTTATTTAGTGGAGTTATATAGTTTTGCATTTCTGAGTTCAACTTTTCATTTGTGGACATAGCTGCGGATTTTTTATTCGTGTTTTTCGTGTGCATTAGAGGAGCTTTAAATTCATTGTCTTCTTTTTCGCGGACAAGATAACGCAACAAGTTTTCTGTTAATTGGGTTCAATGGGATCGGGCAATAACTTTGGACTTCAATTTGGTAGTGATTAATATCTTCCGCGGTTCGGTCATCAACTAGAGCTCTAGTTGCGATTCATTGCACGCCCTCAACGGACTAAATCGCTCATACCACCGCAACAAGCCTGTTCACGGTTGTAAACTGCGCACGAGCAGAAAAGGGTCATTTGAGATAAACCATGAAGGTGGCGTTCAAATTCACTGACATAGGCAATTGTGATTTTATGTTTATTCATGTATTCATTTCAAATATTCATTTTTGAACCGGGCATGGTGGCTCAGCGGTAGAGCGTCCGCCTCATGAACGGGAGGTCGTGGGTTCGATCCTCGGCCGAGTCACACCAAAGACTTATAAAAATGGGACCTTCTGCCTTCTTGCTAGGCGCTCAGCATTTAAATTGGAGAAGGGTAATAATAACATGTTATGTTATGCAGGGCCCGCTGGTAGAGCAGTTTCCTAACTGAAGTGGCTACCTTGGGTAAATAAAACGTTATTATTATTATTACTCACATCCAAGTTGAAGAGTAATAAATAGACAGTAGCCTAAACAATAGTCAAATGTGCCAAAGGCAGACAATGAAACAGATTTCCAAACTTTATCCCTGATGTATTATTCTAGTCACCTGGTCTACACAATGCCGTTTCTTCTTAGAATTTGAATACTCTACCGGTAAAGCTTACGCAACATCTACATTTGAAAATGATAGTGCTTTTCCTAATGAAAAATCACAAAGGTCATTTGAGAAAAGTTGATCATGAGCTAACCGTGAACTGGCTTATCGCTAGCTTCCATTATTATCCTCGAGGCTTAATTCATGAACACTGTGAATCAACTCAAGTGAGCAATTTTGGATCAGAAGTCAGACAGGTGAGTAGAATAATAAGTAGAGAACACAGAAAAGTAGTAGTTAGGAATTCACATCACATCCTGCTGTCCTGTTAATAAGAAAACAAACAAAAAATAAAATTTGGGGTTCACTTAAGCATGGAATGCAGTCATTGCACAATCTTAATGAAACATTCAAAGGTACCGAATAAGTAGTGATAAAGAAACTTAACTTAAATTTCAGGCAATCGGAAGAAGAACACGGTGTGTTAACATGTGTATCACACACAAACGCACACAGATACCCACTGTTCTCAGATTATCCCCCTTTTTGGGGGATATTGACAGGGAATTTATGTGTGGCTGTGAGATTGTTCCAGTCATTTACAATTTTGATAACTTCATGTAGCTTTGTGATTGAGCAAGCCACTTAAATCTGCCGTTGAAGGATATGTGTAACAAACTAAGATTTTCATTTGATCTCATCTGATCTTCATCGGTCTTTCCTTTGATTGTGTGACTTTGGATTCAGAAAGCAATTGATATGAGGGGCTATAGCCTACTTGTGATTGAGCCAATATATTAATTATTGGCAAGTTCTTTGGATAAATTGATCATTGTATCATTGAAACTAGCCTGTTTAATGGCATTTTTTTCATTTTGGCTTAGCGGAGTTTGTGCACTGCCCGTTTAAAAGATGGATCAGTTTGTTTTGAAAAGCGTTTCAGTTAGAATTAATGTTTCAAATTATCCTGAAATTCTTTTAAAATTGCAAGAAATTGTGATATAGCCGGAAATAGATTCATTTGAAGGGCAAAACACTAATCAAGATATTGTCTTCATCTTTTTACAATCAACCTTGTTTTACCACGCTAGCTTTCGCCCGACTGGTTTCTTCAGGCTTCTTCAGACTTGCGCTGACTCGCCGTAGATGGGGTAGTTTGAGTATTAGTTATTGGCACATTGACACTCATCCAAACTTTCTCATTCTTTATTTTCTTGCGCGCCTTGGAATAGAATATTTCTAGATAGATGGCGCTATATAATTGCCTGTTATCATTATTATTGGCGGTAGTGCAACAATCAGGGAGAATGTGTGTGGGAAATAGTTATTATTGATTAGCTCATTAGACATGGCAATGAATGTGTTAGATCATATAGATGGACATCGGTTTTTTTCTTTTCTTTTTTTACCTTAGAAAGCATAGATAATTGTATACATGCAACCAACCAGAAGACCGACGGCTAACGATCCTCTCCGAGGTACCTGGTAATGACGATTAGATTAGATTTAGATTAGATTTTATTCATTTTCCGTTCACAAAGCACAACAAAAATCAAACAATACATAGTCATATTTAAAGTACATCAATCGAAATAAGGTATAAACAATGAGAATTAATGCAAACTGCAAACTAAAGTAACTTTGACTATAATAACTATATAAAACAGAACGGAGGGGCTTGCCAAGAAAAGCGAAGCTTGTATGGGAGGCAAGCCCCCGTAACTTAGTTTCAATACGTATATTACAAAACTATAGTATAAAGGAGAGACGGAAGACAGTTTAAAAGGAGGCTATACAAAGTATCGAAGGTATTAACGAAAGAGTGAACCAAATTAGAATAAATAATAATAGTAATAACAATAAAAATAATAAAAAAATAACAACATGGTTACAATAATTGTGATTATGAGGGAAGAACAGAGGCAAATATAGGGAGAGAGGGGGTGCAGGTATAATTGGAGGTGCAAAGAGGAGGATGGCAGGGGCGGAAACAGGTAGCAGGCAAGTTGTATAATGGGAGGAAAAAAAATTGTATATGGTTTTGGTTATGTGATAGATTGACTTGTTTGCGTAAAGTATTGGCAAATAAGCATCTTTTTAAGGTTATGTTTAAAAATTGTGATGCTTGGGGATTCCTTAAAGGCGTTGGGCAAGGAATTCCAATATACAGGACCAGAAAAAACAAAATAATTTTTTGCAAGTAAAGTTCGGGTTGGAGGTAGGTGATAAGAGTTTCGTTGTCTTGTAGGATAATCGTGTACAGAGGAGTTTTTGCAGAACATAATTGAAAAAATTGCGGGGAGATCATCTTTATTTAGTTTGTACATAAATTGGCCGAGTTGGAACAGATATATATCATTAACTTTAAGGATTTTGTTTTCAAAAAATAATTTATCTGTGTGACATCTGAAATGTGTATGAATTATCATCCTAAGTGCTTTTTTCTGTAACAAAAGTATCCTATGTAATTGTGTTTGAATTGCACAACCCCATGCCAAAATACCGTAATTAATGTATGGTAATATTAAGGTGTGATATAATGTAAGTAGTGTACGAGATGGAAGAAAAAATTTGAGCTTGTTGATAATTCCAATATTTCTTGAAATTGTTTTGCATATATTATCGATGTGTGGTTTCCATGACAATTTATTATCAATAAGTACACCCAAGAATTTTGTTTCAGAAACATTTTCAAGGACGGTGTTTTCAAAAATGAGATTGCCAGGCAAACTATTTACTCTATTACTAAATAACATTTAATTGGTCTTTTGTAAGTTAAGTGAGAGTTTATTTGCCTTAATCCATTCAGTCACATGCATGAGTTCAGAGTTAACGATCCTAATAAGTTGGTTTATGTTATCATGAGAAAAGAAAATGTTGGAATCATCGGCAAAGAGTATGAATGAAAGTAAATTTGAAGTTTTGTGGATGTCATTGATGTATGTGATAAAAAGAAGAGGGCCTAGTATAAGCTACCCTGTGGTACCCCGCATGTAATTGGAAGGTTGGATGAATTGTGATTATTTATTGATACAAACTGAGTCCTATCTGTAAGGTAGCTCTTGAACCACTCCAAGGCCTCCCCCCTAATACCGTAATGAGATAGTTTATGCAAAAGGATTTCGTGGTTAATGGTGTCGAAGGCCTTGGAGAAGTCCAGGAAAATACCGACAGTATGACAACCTTTATCAGTGGAAGTAGCGATTTTGTTAATGAAAGATAAAATTGCATGCGAGGTGCTGTGATTTTCGCGAAACCCAAACTGAAAGTCCGAAAAGATATTGTTTATTTTAAAGAACGTACTGGTTCGTGTATGGACAAGTTTTTCAAGAATTTTTGATAACGAGGTGAGCAATGATATGGGACGGTAGTTGGAGACGAGCTGATTATCTCCTTTTTTAAAAAGAGGGACTACTTTTGCGATTTTCATAAGATTGGGTACCCTTCCAGTGTTCAAAGAAATATTAAAAACATGCACCAAAGGATCGACGATAGCCAAAATAATTTTATTAAGTAGGAAGTTGGAAATACCGTCAAATCCCGGGCACTTTTTGGACTGCAGACTGTTAACAATATTTATAATTTCTCTTGAACTTGTGGGATTAAAAAATATGGAGTTTGGGTTTGGGTTGTCGAGAAAATTATTGTAAGATTTGTTAGTTTGAGGAATTTTGCTTGCTAATTTGTTGCCAACTTGTGAAAAATATGAATTAAACTCTCTTGCTATTATGTTATTGTCATCAGTGATTGTATTGTTTGATTTTATTTTTGTAATTGTAGAACTCCTCTTTTTATTGTTTAATGCCCCATTGATGATTTTCCATGTGTTCTTCATATCATTTTTGTATAGATCGAGTTGAGAAGTGTAATATTCTTTTTTCGCAATACGAAGTAAAGATGTAAGAGTGTTTTTATATGAAGTGTACTTGTGGCGAGATGTATCACTTGGTTTAGTTATGTATTTGTAATATAAATTGTTCTTGCGGTTGATGGATCTTAAGAGTGATTTAGTAATCCAAGGGTGGATAGGGATCTTTTTATAATTTGATCTTCTGTTAGTTGTAAAGGGAACATGTGTATCTAGAGAAGATGTTAGCAAGGTAATAAAACAGTTGTATGCATCGTCAGCGTCCGAGGAGTCATATACAGTAGACCAGTCTGTTATGTTTAAATCATTAATCAAATTGGTTATGTTGTCGTCAGTTATCTTTCGGAATGAATAATTAAATGTTTCTTTATGGAGACTTTTATTAGTAGATAATTTGGCAAAAATTGGAAAGTGGTCGGAGATATCACTAAGAATGATACCAGCTTTATGATTTTGTCCAATTGTATTACTGAAAATGTTGTCAATTATAGTGGCCGAGTTATTCGCCACTCTTGTCGGCTTAGTTATAAGGGGCAAAAAAGAATGTGATAGAAACATTTCAAGAAACTCTTGCGACGTGCTATTAGAGTTGCAATTTACTAAGTTGATATTGAAGTCACCCATAAAAAAACAATCTTTATTTTTCAAAAGAGGATTTAGTAGAATTTCATTCAGTTTTTCTAAAAAAGTATTTGCATTTGAATGTGGAGGTCTATAAAATACACCTAGCATAAAGTTTTTACCCATCGGATTTATGATTTCAACAAAAAGTGTTTCTAAAACATCGTTAGATATTGTCATGTTAGCTATAGGAGTATAATCGTATTGTTGAGGTATGTAGAGTGCGACACCACCCCCTGGTCTTCTTGTTCTATTATTAACAATCAAATTAGAATTGGGGAGTGAAAAGAGGGAACATGGATTGTCCGAGAACCACGTTTCAGTTAAACCAATGAATGACGATTGCGGAAACTGGTTGTTATCTAGAAATAACTTAAGTTTATCAAAATTTTTGCTTGCACTGCGAATGTTTATATGGAGAAGAAAGGGGTTGTCCTCCGCTTTATCTGACGTAACGAATGATTTGAAATGTTTTTCTGTGAAATATTGTGATGTAACGAGCTGCCCGCATTGATCATTGGAATCGAAATTGTAATTAAGATTAGCGGTATTGTTATTCATAAAATTTCGTATGTATGTATCGTATTTGGAATTTTCATGATTATCTAATGTTTGAGAAGTGCCACGTTGCGCCGAGAGAGACAACAAGTCATCATTGTTCAAGAAACTAAATGGAAACTTAGTCAAGTCGGTCATTAAAATGGGAGGAATTAAACAATAGTACCTAACGAATCGAATACACTATGCCATATACTTAACTACCTTTAAATAATTTACAAAAAAAACAAACAAAAAAAACAAGAAAAAAAAAATTGAAAAAAAGCAAGAAAAAAAGGAAGCAAAACGTAAGTGAACAAAATAAGAAAATAATATAGACAACAAATCTTCATCCTGTATCCGTCTCTCCTGTAAAATTATGACATAATTAAATCAAGTGAGGATACATAAGTACAAATAAGAAAACCGTATACTAGTAACCAAATACAAGATTTAAGCCTAAATGATCGGAAGAAAGCAAAAGAGATCGATCAACCATCAAGCGGACCGAGACTACAGATATCGTGGTCTCTATACTGTAAATTTATATATAAAAAAAATAAATACCGAAGATAATCGATTGGAAACAAATTAAAAATGTACAGAAAAGACACTGCGCATGCATGGAGTCACGTTACAATCAAAAGAGATATACGGTCAATTCAAGCGAAGAGAGAAAACGAGGACGAGGGACCAATAGTCGTATGCACCGCCATGTTGACCGAAGACATGCATCATTGCATGAAATGTTGTATCAAATTATTAAGTTCTTGTAAACACGATACATTTATAGATTGACTGCACTTTTTTAAATATTTATTTATTTATTATCTATAATAGTGAAGTCATCTTGTTTCATATGTGGAAATATCATATTATCCAAAATCGTAAAATAGGCCTCCTATGCTGGAAAATATTTGTTTAAATTACTTGAAAGATATTTGCATGTCGGCAAAGACACATGGTGCATCGGAGCCTCGTAAAACATATTTTTCACTTATGCTTGAATAAACGTAGTACATGGGAAAATTAACAGCATAGTAGAAGTCATGTGATCTTCGACCAGGAAATTATTGATTACCAATGTTAGATGCTTAAAGCAAGATCGGCATGTTTTGCCACGAATTGAATATAAAAACAGTAAGAGTAATATCGAGCCAGATAATCCAGGTGTACAATATTGACTAACTGCATTCAACCAGCACAACCGTAGAATTCCGATATAAAAAAAATTACTCAAACTTCAGAATGAATATTATTAAATGTAAATATATTGATATGACATCCAAGGTAGCATCTCCGGAAATTACGATTTATAAATAAATATGAGTGCGTCTAGCCAGAAACTTGTGCTATTTTATTTGTTTAGATACGCACTGATAAATCAGTTTCTCAAGCTCAGAGGGTTGGACTCACTCAGGCGTCAACATGATAGGAGATGTGTTTACAAATTACATCATAAAAAATTGTGCACGAACATCCGGTAATTGCGCAATAACAGGTAAAAAGTTTTGATTTTAACTGTCATTGAATGAAATCGGATTAACCGACAAAGTGCGACTTTATTCAGATCACTCTACAATGCGTATATTTCCAAAGACAATAGATTTAAAACCAAGAAGCATCACAGAATGATCACGGAAACATAAGGCACGATGTATACCAGACCATGCACTCACGCTAGTAAATTTGTGAACTCAATTCCTTGCCAATCGGCAAACATATTGTTATGCGAAGAGATAAAATGAGGATAAATACGCAAAACGTATATATGTCTATGCACATTACTACAAGGGAAAATTTAGTAAAACTAAAAACATCAAGTTTTTACATTTAGTCGAAATGCCAGAGCCACAGCTTAATTGGTAACTAATTACTCTATCAGGGGAAAAAATGGGACATTCTCATTAAGGCGGAAAATTGTGGAAAAGCATCCCTATAATATGAACCACTCTCTGATCGACTTTGCTTACAAAAATATTGACAATTGCATGAGAGAGAACCGGAATGTGAAGCAAGCATAACATGAAAACGTGACTGAATTTGCAATTGAACCTAACGTTGAATACAAGGGGTTGATAACAGATGAATAAAATATATATATATATTTAGTTCAGTACCTCAAGCTATGGGTCGAGTATGAATGATTTTTGTACACAAAAAATCTTTGTGGAAAGCTACAAGAGTACGTTGAAGTCAACAGTGCAAGATGGAACCCTTAACATTCGAAAACGGACTCCCACAAACAAATAAATCCAAAAACTGCAACATGCCAACGGCTGTTACCATTTCCTAGATAAACCAAAACAACATGATGATAACTCAAGAAAGTGTTGCATGCCGCTCATCACACAATTGAGATCTCTGAGCCCACGGACAGCCCGAGGAAATCCCCCCCCCCCGAATACAAATTAAAGGGGAAATATGTGCTAAATTAGGGGAGATCGCCGAACGTTCATGGTTCCACATGTACAAGGTTGACAGGATTAATTCAATATAACAACTATAATTCTGACATGTCCCATCGCAATGTCGATGGAGTGCGTCCAGCCGGAAACATAAAAACATAGATCTCTAGATGCGCATTCGCTCAGAGGGAAGTATGTCAGGTTGGACTCACTCATGCATAGGCAGCAACAAATGAAAAGTGTTTTAAAGAGACAACATCACCAAATGTGAAAAAAGTAAAAGTTTTCATTTGAACAGCCACAGGCATCAAATTGACTGATAAAACCTTTTCTTTCTATAAAGATTGTTAATTAATTATATTTTTCAATAAACAACCATGAAGGACCAAGGAACATGGAAAGTAAGGCACGGTGTACCAAACCAAACTCGTTGTAAAAATAAAAAAACGGTAACTCAATTTGTTATATATCCAGATACAGTATGATTTTCAAAACTATATCATATAGGAGCTCATCTCTTAGAGTAGCAACTGCATGAAGAACTATTATTTTAAGACAAAGGTTGCAAAAAACCCACGTTTTGAACCATTTTCTTGTTCAAATATGTTAGTGAAAAATATGGAGAAGAATACCCACTTCTCCCAAGCTTGTTATGACAAGATTATCTCAGTTTGCAAAACTTTGTATACAATTCGGCGAGATGGAATGAAGTATAGACATAACAAGAGGTATTTAGTAACTCCAATAGTAAAACGAAAATGTAGCTTATAATAAAAAACGATCGCATCTATATACCTTAAAGAAACGAATATGATAGATTCAAATCAGATATGACACTGAAAGCATTAAGCTGAGGTGGTGACAGAGTAACAATGCATACACGCCTTTACCAAAATGAGTCGTGAAAGTGACATCAGGAGGTTTAACTAACCTGGTTGGTCGGAAGAGTTATTACTCATTACTCCTCACCGGTTGCTGAATTACGTAAGACATCGTGGGATGGGGTCTCAAAATTATAGGCATCTCCTCCACGGAGGCGCCACTTCCCGGCGTAGAAACGCATCCTCGTACCTTGGGCATAGAGCGCCTGAACTTGCTTAGCCCATTTGCGCTTTTCTTGAAGATCTGCGTTAGTAAGATCATCGATGATGAAGAACTTCTCATTTTTTAGGACATTTCTTGCTTTCTTCATCACTTCAACCTTATCGCGGTAGGATAGGAGCTTTACAAGAATGTGACGTGGTTTTCCAGCAACTTTCCTACCATCGCGGTGAGCACGCTCAACATTCGCGTTGATGCCGAAGAGGGATCGTAGCTTTTCTTCAACTAACGCGATGCAATCTTCACTTTGATGAGGTTGGGCGGCTGCTAGAAGCTGGGAAGATGATCCACTGTCGTCAAGACCTGTCGTTGGCTGGAATTCATCGACCCCGACAAGACGAATGTTGTTCCTTCTCGAAAAACGTTCGCTCTTGTTCGCGGCTACCTCACCCTTGTCGGCGTCGGCGCGGAGTCTGGTTACCTCTTCATCTAAGGCCTTTAATTTTGCTTCAAGGCGGCGTTGGTTGTCCTGGAGATCGTTAACCCTTTGTCTTTCAAATTCAAGGGAAGCTCCGAGAAGAATTTCAACTCCCTCAATCTTTTTCTCGAGACGGCCAACCGCCCTATCAAGCATTTCTTCGAATTTCTTTGTGATAAACGAGCTATATTCATGTTGGAATGCTTGCTCGGGCGGAGAAGCGCTGGCGACTGTTGTCATGGTGATGACGTCTCTGGGAGTGGCTGATGAGTGGCTCTGGTTCCCAGGATTGGGACTTGGGGTTGAATTCAGAGCTTGTTCCTCGGCCGGAGCTTTCGGCGAGAAAGGGTTTGGTCTCTTGTAGCTGGATTTCTGCACTGCTCCTGGTGGTAGTCCTGTGGTGGGTTTTAAGCCTTTTGCTTTCTGTGATTTTCTCAGATCATACGACATTGTTATTCCAAAATATGAAGTCCGTGGATGCGTATATGTCCTAGGATTATAATACGTAGGCATATATCCGGATCAGGAGCAGATTAAATCCTCAAAAGTTATACAAATCGGGAGAGACAGATTTACGTGTTGCCGTTACGAAATCGCCATATTTGGTTGATGAGTGCAATACCGAAGGACACTAGTGCATGATGTAAGAATCGAGCCCGGGTCACCGGAATCCGAAATCCCTGCTCTCAATATCTACTGACCAAGCTATCGCGCCTCCGTTCACACCAATAAGAACCAGCCACATTCTATGGACATAAACAGAGACGCTAAACAATACAAACGATCTTTAACGTACATTCCAAGTCTCTGGGACTGGGGTTAAAGCATTGGACTCGTGATAGTAAGGTGTGACTTTGAATCTTCGCTTTTCCGTCGTATCCACTTGGACCAAAAGAAAAAAAAAACGAGTGTAAATTCTCTTGCATATGAAGGTCAGATACCATGGGGACTAAGCCTGATTCAATCAGACCCAAAAATGCCATATTTAATTGGTTATATACAAACTCCTTTTTTTCTTCAACAGGGGGCTGCTGGAGCATCCATTTGATTTAATTGGTATTGAAAATTTCATTTGTTATGACATCAGTGTTGAAATGTATACCATTGAATCCTTTAAGCCATGGCTTTTACCCCAACCAAATCTAAATCGAAAAAAATATCACATTTTACTTCACACTAGCATTCATCTTAAATGTTTCAAGGGATGTGAGACAAAAAAGAAAAAATAATAATAAAGCCAGACAGAAGGTCCAGATTAATGATAATACTTTAGTTTAATCTCATGTTTCATTCATGAATAACTTTCGTGAACACACGATCCTTTTAACCAGGGTTTAAGCCATTAAAATGACCATTTGGCATATTAAACTATCCTTAAGTATCCAACGCCATTTCTCGGCGATTTTGTATTTCTCCCCTTTTAAAGACACCGATGGAGGATTTATCTTGCATATTTGTGAATTGGCTATTACAAAGCTTCAAAGATTATATATAAACAATTGAAATTATTAGACTCTTCGGAATATGTTAAAGAAATTAAACAAACGAAAATATGTACGCCTATGCATTAACGGGATTTACTTCTCTGATAAATCTCAAAAGCGGAACATGTTGTTTATATTTTTAACAAGACAACTTCACACTGATGGATATTTCTGACTCACCCTTTATACAAAAAAAGTTTAAAAGAAAACGAGTTGTTTATCCAGTGAAACAATTACGGATAAGTAGAAGTAGTCGATTTGACAGGCTCATAGGCTCAATACACCAACCTAGAAATGTTCTTTCCGATTAGGTTTTTTTTCTTGATTCGTGTTCCTATGGGGTCCTAGAACAAATTTAGCTTGGTTGCCCAAAGTTGCCGTTTGGGCAATTTTGCTAATTAGCATAAATCCAAAATGGCCGCAAGATGCCATCTTGAAAACCTAACTTTTGAACCCCTGCCCACAAAATGATGAGTAATAACTCGTTTTAGGGGTTTGGAGATGTGTAGAACCGATTTCTGTAATCATTTTTGCAATATAAGGTCATCTTCAAGTCAAATCCAAGATGGCCGCCATATGCCATGTTGAAAAATTGACTTTTAATCCCCTTGCCCCAGAATGACGAGTAATACCTCTGTTTAGGGGTTTTGGGGTGTGCAGAATCTCTTTCTGCTTTCTATTTTGCAATATAATGTTATCTTCAGGTCAAATCCAAGATGGCTGCCATATGACGCCATCTTGAAATATCAACTTTTGAACCCTTTTGCCCCAGAATCATGAATAATAACTCTATTCGTTAGTCATTTGGTATGTTGATTCAATTCATGCTGTAATTTTGCATAAAGGATAATCTTCAGATCAAATCCAAGATGGCCGCCAACCGCCATCTTGAAAAATTACTTTCCGAGGCTTATACGTGTTAGAACTAATGTAAAGGGATTTCAGTAAGAATACTCATTTCTTTTATTAATTCTCAAGTTTTTGTCCCAGAATCATGAACAATCCCTCTTTTCGTGAGTTATTTCGTATGCTGATTCAATTTCTGTTAATAATTTTGCAACATAGGATCATCTCCAGGTCAAAATAATCCAACATGACCGCTAAACGCCATATTAAGAAAAAAAAATACTTCAGAGACTATTGAACCTTGAAGAAGTGCTCTCCCTAATAAGGTTGTTGTTATGTATTGGAGCTCATGTAAGGAGATTTCAGTGAGAATGATTCATTTCTTTTAATAACTCCATTTTTATTTTTAGGTCAAGTCATGTCTAAGATGGTCAGATGGTTGATAGATTTCTTCATTAACCGCTTACTTTAGAATGAAACCATTCAAGGTTTGGGCTATGATTTCGGGAGTTTTGATCCTTTTTATTTCTGTGCAACCATACTTTTCCAGTGAAATGACTTTAAAGTATTATTTGAATACAAAAGTGATTTCTCCGTAATTTTTTTCAAAAAAAAAATAGTTAACTTATTAACTTCCTTTATAATTATTATTGGACTTTTCCTCCTGACAAGAGCCATTAACTTGGTCAGCAGGAGTTCACTCTTTGGCCTCCTGCAGAAAATAGGCTATCCAAGACTGTTCCACGGTCAGGATTGTTCTCATTCGTGAATTGTTTAACGGAAACGATGTCGCCCCTGCCTCTCAAGAAGTGGGAGTACAAGACCTAGTCATACATAACAGCTGCCTGTCCTGTGCATGTAAGGGGTTTGGATCATCCATCAGCCTTTGAGACAGTCAGAAATCCTGATAGACTCAAGACACCGACTGTCCTCCACATATGTATATCAACAGCACACACTCGTCTGGTTTTGGTGAACTCCTCACCTACCTTTGACCGACTATATGTCTCTTGCCCCCTTTTACAGGACAAGCATATAAGCATCAGGATTGTAAAATCTGTCAGAGTCATGGCCAAGCTCCTGCACGGAAGTAAGTCCTGGAAAACGTACGCCGACCAAGAAAAGTGGCTAAACACCTTCCATGTCAGCTGCCTCGAACGTATCATGCACGTTAAATGGCAGGACAAAGTGAAAAATACAGAGGCCCTTTATTGTATACGTGCTGGCATCAAAAGCTTATTCTTGCTCCTTAGTCAAAGCCACCACAGGTGGTTGGGGCATGTTTGCCGCATGAAACCTTGGCGAATCCCTTCTTGAATTCGCCAAGGTAAGATGAACTGTGTGATTGGTCTCACCCCATCGGTAGATTACACCTCCGTTATAAAGACACCTGCAAACGTGACATAAACACTAACACCTATGAAGGTGTAGATGATAGTCGCCATTCTATGGAGAGCTACTAAGTACAGGGGTCAAGACGTCAGAAAATAATCGGAATGCTAAATTGGCAGACCAAAGGCCTAGGAGGAAGGCTAGGATAGCATCTCTATATAAACGTGTCTCAGCGCCATCCTCCTTCATCTGTAAAAATTTGCTCTACAGACTGCCACTCTAGAGTGGAGCTCTATAGTCACTCTCGAAAATGTAAGGCCTGGCGCTGCATCATCGTCTTTTAAGGCGAACTGATGCCTAGCAATCATTGGACACATTGATTTAGAAAAAAATATTGATAAAACACTTTCAAATTCAAATAGACCCTACAAGCCTCTTCAGTACAAAAGTATGGATGGACCTTAAAAGAATAAAAATACACTCGAAATGGGTCATAGCTCAAACCTAAAGAGGATTCATTCTAAGCAAGTTGAGCAATTAATGTTGAAATCTGACATTTAAGATGTAACTTCACCTTGACCTTGAACTTGCGAATTAATAAAAGAAATGAGTATTTTTACTGAAATCCCTTTACATTATTTCTAACACGTATATTAGTCTCGGACAGTAATTTTTCAAGATGGCGGTTGGCGGCCATCTTGGATTCGATCTGAATTTGTGCAAAATAACTGCATGAATTGAATCAACATACCAAATGACTCATGAATAGAGTTATCATTCATGATTCTGGGGCAGAGGGTTCAACAATTGATATTTTAAGATGGCGTCATATGGCGGCCATCTTGGATTTGACCTGAAGATGACATTATATTGCAAAATAGAAAGCAGAAATGGATTCTGCACACCCCAAAACCCCTGAATAGAGGTATTACTCGTCATTCTGGGGCAAGGGGAACAAAAGTCAATTTTTCAAGATGGCATATGGCGGCCATCTTTGATTTGACTTGAAGATGACCTTATATTGCAAAAATTACTACAGAAATCGGTTCTACACATCTCTAAACCCCTACAACCAGTCATTACTCATCATTTTGTGGACAGGGGTTCAAAAGTTAGGTTTTCAGGATGGCATCCGGCGGCCATTTTGGATTCATGCAAATTAGTAAAATTGCCCAAACGGCAACTTTGGGCAACCAAGCTAAATTTGTTCTGGGACCCCATAGGAACACGAATCAAGAAAAAAACTTCATCGGAAAGACTATTTCTAGGTTCGGAAAATGTGAAATCGACTAAAGGGAGATAGGACAGGAATACACTGTGAGAGAGAGGGGGGGGGGGGTGGGGGTGGTATGGCTTGTGAAGATTCATGTTCGTTAACACGATTTTGACAATTGTGACAAGGACAGACTGTGACAAAGAGAGAGAGAGGGGGGGGGGATGAAAATAAAAAGAGAATCGCACAACCCATTACTCTAACCAGTAAAGAGTACTATGCAGGTTGGAATCGACAGTTTTGTATTGCCAATATACATGCATATCTGGCGGGTGTTTCACGAAAGTTTTAGCTCTGATAGTGACTATTGTAGCAGTTGGCGGCAAGTGTTTCGTAAGCAATCAATAGCACTGATTTCACTGAAATTATCAGCGCTGACAATTTAGTCAGTGCTTACAATCTTTATGAAACACCTCCCAAACTCGGTTTATTTCTAATTCGTCTAATGCCAATTCGTCCTATTGCCAACTCGTCTACTATCGTCAGGTTTACCATCAGTTCGTCCACTCACCACATGGTCAACTTTCACTCAGTCTAATGCCATTTTGTCTAATAACGAGTTGGTTCAATAGCCACTTTATAGCCCATGTACCATTTGGTCTAATTAACCTAAAGTGTTAATTGTGCAATAAATGAAAAAAAGGGTATCAGGCGAAATGGTGATAACCGAAATGGTGATTGGACCAAATGCTTATTTGACCAAATGATTGTTAGAGAAACTTAATGGACGGAATGATGTTAGTCTAAATGAAGGTGTATCATGTGATGAGTGGACGAGTTGGCAGTGGACGAAT